>NC_057807.1:88943330-89022331 GCF_018294505.1 Triticum aestivum
GATCACCTTTGACTTTTCATCCCTCAGCCTGAGGGGGAAGAGGAAGGCAGCAGAGGAGGAGGAGGACGAGGACGAGTAAGCACTCTGCCCCTCGTCGTTTCCATCCTCACGAATTGCGCCGCCTTCCTTGATTTGACTTGTTCTTGCAGGGAGACGGAAGCACTGGCCCAGTGGGCGAAGAGCGCCAAGGCTTCCACGGGCAGCCAGCCCCCGGCGGGTACCTCAAGGGCGCCGCTGGTGGTGGAGAGTAGCCCGGACAGCAGCCTGCGGCGCAGCCCCCGGCTCAGCCCCCAGCGTGCGTTCACCACCTACCTCTTATCAACGTGTGCCAAGGCATGATTTCTTGGTACTGACCTTGCCGTGGCTGCAAGAGGAGGGCAGCAGCAGGAGGAGCCACCAAGGACCACCCCCACCACACCACCCTCGTCGACCACACCGCCTCGAGGGGCGTCCCCGGCAAGGACGCCAGACATCGAGCCCACGCGCATGGAGGAGGAGGAGGATGTGGACTTGGGCGCTGGCGACCCCGTCCCGGCAACAGATGTTGGCGGGGGGTGAGGGAGTCCGGGATTAGGGGGTCCTTGGATAGCCGGACTATATACTTTGGCGGGACTGCTGGACTATGAAGATACAAGATTGAAGACTTCGTCTCGTGTCTGGGTGGGACTCTCCTTTGCGTGGAAGGCAAGCTTGGCAATTCGGATATGTAGATCTCCTTCTTTGTAACCGACTCTGTGTAACCCTAGCCCCCTCCAGTGTCTATATAAACCGGAGGGTTTAGTCCGCAGGACAACAACAATCATAATCATGGGCTAGCTTCTAGGGTTTAGCCTCTACGATCTCATGGTAGATCAACTCTTGTAATACTCATATCATCAAGATCAATCAAGCAGGAAGTAGGGTATTACCTCCATCGAGAGGGCCCGAACCTGGGTAAACATCGTGTCCCCCGCCTCCTGTTACCATTAGCCTTAGACGCACAGTTCGGGACCCCCTACCCGAGATCCGCCGGTTTTGACACCGACATTGGTGCTTTCATTGAGAGTGTCCACTGTGTCGTCACGATAAGGCTCGATGGATCCTTCAATCATCTTTAACGATGCGGTCCAGGGTGAGGTTCTCCTCCCTGGATAGATCTTCGTATTCGGCGTCGTCGTACTGCGGGCCAACTCGCTTGGCCATCTGGAGCAGATCGATGGCTACTCCCCTAGCCATCAGGTCAGGTTTGGAAGCTTGAACTATACTGCCGACATCCGCGGAGACTTGATCTTCGACGGATTCGAGCCCATGTCAGGTGCGCCGAACAGTCACGATGAGCATGACTTAGATCTGCCATCGGACAGTATTCGGGAGATCACACCTGCGGCTGCCTCGGCCCTCAATCCGGAGCAAATCGTGCCATTCGAGGACGGGTGGATGGACCCCGCCACGGAGGCCGCACACTCAGCGGCGATAGAGCCGAACACTGACTTCACCTCTTATGAGGCCGGTGTCATCGGACCCTCGGACTCGTCTCTGGCCACAGCCTCCGAACCGCGTGTGTCGGTGCCTATCGAATCTGATTGGGCACCCATCATGGAGTTTGCCTCCGCGGACATCTTTCAGCACTCGCCCTTGGGCAACATGCTAAATTCATTGAGGTCTCTCTCCTTGTCAGGAGACTCTTGGCCGAACTATGTCCGGCTGGAGTGGGAAGCGGACAACAAAGAAATTCGTTCCCCACCCACCACCCACTTATAGCCACTGTCGATGACTTAACCGACATGCTTGACTTCAACTCCGAAGACATCAACGGTATGGAGGACGATGCAGGAGAAGAACAGGAGCCACTGCCCTCAGGGCGCTGGACAGCCACCTCATCATATGGTATATACATGGTGGATACCCCAAAGAAAGCAATGGCGATGAGGTAACGGAGGATAATCCCCTTGAGAAGAAATCTAAGTATCGGCGTCATAGGCGCCGCTCTAAGCCCCGCCATAGCAAAAATAGTGATACCGGCACAAGAGATGATAACAATCCGGATGGTGCTGAAGACGAAAACAATCCTGCCCAGCCAGGCTTCGAGCAGGCCGAGTGGGAGGATGGGCAAGCTATCCCTAAGGAGCAGGCAACAGATGGAGAATCAGAGGATGACAATTACATGCCCCTCTCCAAAGACGAAGTGAGCCTTGGCGACAAAGAATTCATCGTGCCTAAGGATCCCGTCGAGCAGGAGCGCTTCCAGCGCTGGCTTATAGCCACTGCAAAAAGCCTGAAGAAGAAGCAGCAGCAGCTTCAAGTTGATCAAGATCTGCTAACTGATAGATGGATCGAGGTCCTGGCTGCCGAGGAATACGGACTCGAGCGCCCTACCAAAAGTTACCCAAAGCACAGGTTGCTACCTCAACTCGAGGAGGAGGCGTTAAAGCCTAAACTACCAGCGCATGATGAGGCTGACCGGCCACCCCGTGGCCGAGGCAAAGCGGCGTACAAGCCCGAAGTCCATCCCGCACCCCGTCGCCAACCTAACAAAAATACTAGGGCCTGAGGCTGCACGCAGGACCTGCGAGACGTATTGGAAAATAAGGTAGGACAGTCAAGATCGATCTACGGATCACTGGGGCGCGCCCCAACACGTGACGATGACCGTCACGCCAGATATACTAAAAAAAATCTGGCCGGGCCGAATACAGCAGACCAGACTCATTTGAACTATGTCATGATGTAGCCCGGCATAGAGGCGCCGCACACCCCCTATGCTTCACTGATGAAGTAATGGATCATGAATTCCCAGAAGGGTTTAAATCCGTGAACATTGAGTCATATGATGGTACAACAGACCCCGCGGTATGGATTGAAGATTTCCTTCTCCACATTCACATGGCCCACTGTGATGATCTACATGCCATCAAGTACCTCCTAGTTAAGCTCAAAGGACCGGCTCGGCATTGGCTGAACATCTTGTCGGCAAACTCCATTGGCAGTTGGGAGAGCCTGGAAGACACATTCCTTGACAACTTCCAGGGCACTTATGTGCGACCACCGGATGCTGATGACTTAAGTCACATAACCCAACAGCCCGGAGAGTCAGCCAGGAAATTCTGGACTCGGTTCCTAACTAAAAAGAATCAAATCATCGACTGTCCGAATGCCGAAGCCTTAGCGGCCTTTAAGCATAACATCCGTGACGAGTGGCTCGCCCGACACCTCGACCAAGAGAAGCCAAAGTCCATGGCAGCCCTCACGACACTCATGACCCGCTTTTGTGCGGGCGAGGACAGCTGGCTGGCTCGCAGCAATAGCACATCAAGAAATCCTGGCACTTCCGATGCCAGAGATAGCAACGGCAAGCCACGACACAACAGACACAAGCGTCGCAACAATGGTGACAACACTGAAGACACGGCAGTTAATGCCGGATTCAGTGGCTCCAAGTCCGGTCAGCGGAAAAAGCCATTCGAAAGAAACAATCCGGGCCCGTCCAGTTTGGATCGCATACTCGATCTCTCGTGTCAAATTCACGGCACCCCCGATAAACCAGCCAACCACACCAATAGAGAATGTTGGCTGTTCAAACAGGCCGGCAAGTTGAATGCCGAAAACAAGGAAAAGGGGCTGCATAACGATGACGACGAAGAGCCCCGGCCGCCGAACACAGGAGGATGAAAGAAATTTCCTCCCCAAGTGAAAACGGTGAATATGATATACGCCACCCATATTCCCAAGCGGGAACAGAAGCGTGCACTAAGGGATGTGTATGCGATGGAGCCAGTCGCCCCTGTAGGACCTTGAAGTATGTATAGAGGGGGGGGTGATTACACTACTTGACCAATAAAAACTTAACCTTTTCCCAATTTTAGAGTTTGGCAGATTTTAGCTACTTTAGGACAAGTCAAGCAATCATCACACTATTCAAGCAAGCATGCAAAGAGCATATAGGCAGCGGAAATTAAAGCATGCAACTTGCAATAAAGTAAAGGGAAGGGTTTTGAGGATTCAAACGCAATTGGAGACACGGATGTTTTTGGCGTGGTTCCTATAGGTGGTGCTATCGTACATCCACGTTGATGGAGACTTCAACCCACGAAGGGTAACGGCTGCGCGAGTCCACGGAGGGCTCCACCCATGAAGGGTCCACAAAGAAGCAACCTTGTCTACCATGGCCGTCGCCCACGAAGGACTTGCCTCACTAGCGATAGATCTTCACGAAGTAGGCGATCTCCTTGCCCTTACAAACTCCTTGGTTCAACTCCACAATCTTGTCGGAGGCTCCCAAGTGACACCTAGCCAATCTAGGAGACACCACTCTCCAAGAAGTAACAAATGGTGCGTTGATGATGAACTCCTTGCTCTTGTGCTTCAAATGATAGTCTCCCCAACACTCAACTCTCTCTCATAGGATTTGGATTTGGTGGAAAGAGGGTTTGAGTGGAAAGCAACTTGGGGAAGGCTAGAGATCAAGATTCATATGGTAGGAATGGAATATCTTGGCCTCAACACATGAGTAGGTGGTTCTCTCTCAGAAATGGTAAGTTGGAAGTGTAGGTTCGTTCTGATGGCTCTCTCCATGAATGAAGAGGAGGTGGAGGGGTATATATAGCCTCCACACAAAATCTAAGCGTTACACACAATTTACCAAACTCGGTGGGACCGAATCAACAAACTCGGTCGGACCGATTTAGTAAACCTAGTGACCGTTAGTGATTTCGGTGGGACCGACATGCATCTCGGTGAGACCGATTCGGTTAGGGTTAGGGCATAACGACCGATTACATAAATTCGGTGAAACCAATTTTGGTAATAAGCTTTCCAGAGAGTTGGTCAGGTAAACTCGGTGGGACCGATTTGCTCTTTTCGGTGAGACCGAAATGTTACAAAAAGGAAACAGAGAGTTTACATTGCAATCTCGGTGGGACCGATCGCTCACTTCGGTTAGACCGAAACATTACAAAGGGAAACAGAGAGATTACAATCCCATCTCGGTGAGACCGAGATCCCTATCGGTAAGACCGATTTGCTTAGGGTTTGTGGCAGTGGCTATGACTTAGGAATCGGTGGCGCCGGATTGGAAGAATCGGTGTGACCGATTTTGGCTTTGGGTTTAGGTCATTTGTGGATTTGGGAAAGTAGTTGAGGGTTTTGGAGCATACACTAAGCACATGAAGCAAGAGGCTCATTAAGCAACACCTCATCCCTTCTTGATAGTATTGGATTTTCCTATAGACTCAATGTGATCTTGGATCACTAGAATGTAAAATGAAGAGTCTTGAGCCTTTGAGCTTGAGCCAATCCTTTGTCCTTAGTATTTTGAGGGATCCACTTTCATCATCCATGCCATGCCATTCATTGAGCTTTCCTGAAATAATAGTCTTGGAATAGCATTAGCTCAATGAACTATATGTTGTTATGAATTACCAAAACCACCTAGGGATAGTTGCACTTTCAGCCCCAAAGTTCAACCCATGGTCTTCTTGTCCGATCAGTTTCGATCGCAATGACCATCCTACCAGTATCCGTCATGGTGGTTCGGACGCATTAGGGGGTCCTCGGACAGCCGGACTATATACTTTGGTCGGACTGCTGGACTATGAAGATACAAGATTGAAGACTTTGTCCCGTGTCTGGGTGGGACTCTCCTTTGCGTGGAAGGCAAGCTTGGCAATTCAGATATGTAGATCTCCTTCTCTGTAGCCGACTCTGTATAACCCTAGCCTCCTCCGGTGTCTATATAAACCAGAGGGTTTAGTCCATAGGACAACAACAATCATAATCATAGGCTAGCTTCTAGGGTTTAGCCTCTATGATCTCATGGTAGATCAACCCTTGTAATACTCATATCATCAAGATCAATCAAGCAGGAAGTAGGGTATTACCTCCATCGAGAGGGCCCGAACCTAGGTAAACATCGTGTCCCCCGCCTCCTGTTACCATT
The DNA here is from genome assembly GCF_018294505.1 of Triticum aestivum. NCBI lineage: Eukaryota > Viridiplantae > Streptophyta > Magnoliopsida > Poales > Poaceae > Triticum > Triticum aestivum. The sequence continues at coordinate 88,949,245 of NC_057807.1, forward strand.
AGACTTAGATGCATAGTTCGGGACCCCCTACCCAAGATCTGCTGGTTTTGACACCGACAGGGGGGCCACTTCTTCTCAGCCCGACACGAGTGAGTCATTTGTTTTCCTTTTCTCTTCTTCCTTCTTTTTCTTCTTTTGATTTTACCCCTGCCTCACTCCCTCTTTCAGCACCCAGATCCCCCCCCCCCCGGCGGACCAGGAGGACCCCGACAACTTCATCAAGGAGGTCACCATGGATGCTGTGGCTGAGGATGACAAAGTCGCCGCCAAGGAGGCCGCCGAGACCGTGGTCGAGGATGCCTCCAAGGGGCTCGCCAGAGAGACCGGCGAGGGTGCCACCGAGGAGGCCGGCAAGGGCATTGCCGAGGAGCAGGCCGGCAAGGCCGATGCGGAGGATGAGGTGGTTGACGATCAACCCTCCTCGTCCGCTACCTCCGGCTCAGGAAAATACCTGAAGGTGAGCGACGACTTGTTCGTCCACCTCCCAGGGACGGCAAGCACCAGGGCGCCGGCCGAGGGGGGGGGTGTTCGATGACGAAGTGCTTGCCGCTGCCGGGCTCAAGGTCGTTGAGGAGCCGAGCGCCGGCAGCGGTGGCACCCAGGAGGAGTAGCTTCTCCGGGCCACGGGTGCCAGCTTTTGGAAGCTGCAAGCGCTCCATCGTGCTCGCCTGGACAAGGCGAAGCCCAGGGAGGCGGTGGCGGGTTAGGCGGAGGCGGACGCCGAGAAGCGCGTCACCGAAGCGCAGGCCTGGTTCCACCAGGCCCACGAGGAGCTGAAGGCCGCCCAAGGCCAGCTGGCGCAGCGCGAGCTGGAGCTCCTCCTGATGCAGGTCGACATCGATAAAGCCCGGGAGGAGGCCACCAAGGCCAAGGCCATCCGGTCCCAGCGCGAGGCCGAGCTGAACTCGCACGAGGAGGCCGACGCCGCGCGCGAGACGACGCTTGCCGCCACACTCCACGGCAAGGACGAGAAGGTCGAGAAGCTTGCCGCGGCGCGGACCCATGAGCTAGAGCATAAGCACAAGGAAGCGCTCGATGCCCCCTGGCCCACGGCAACAAGGTGAAGAAGTTGGAGGTGGAGCGGGACGGCCTGAAGGCGAGGGCCGATCAGCTAGTGAAGAAGAGAGACTCGGCCCGCTGCGCCTTGACGGTGGCGTAGGACAAAAACCTTGCCAAGGCCGAGAAGCTCTACCGCGCCAACGACTCCATCGAGGACCTGGAGCTAAAGCTGGAGGGTCTTCAGAAGACGCTCACGGAGGCCAAGGCCTGAGAGGGAGCCCTGACCAAGAGCCTGGCGGAGGAGGAATGCTATGTCTTGAGCTTGCGTTGGTTTTCCTTGAAGAGGAAAGGGTGATGCAGCAAAGTAGCGTAAGTATTTCCCTCAATTTTTGAGAACCGAGGTATCAATCCAGTAGGAGGCTCCTCAAAAGTCCCACGCACTTACACAACGAACAAGAACTCGCAACCAACGCAACAAAGGGGTTGTCAATCCCTTCACGCGCACTTGCGAAAGTGAGATTTGATAGAGATAGTATGATAAGATAAATATATTTTTGGTATTTTATAATATAGATTGGAAAAGTAAAGATGCAAATAAAAGTAGATTGAAAACTTATATGATAAAAGATAGACCCCGGGGCCATAGGTTTCACTAGTGGCTTCTCTCAAGATAGCATAAGTACTACGGTGGGTGAACAAATTACTATCGAGCAATTGATAGAAAAGTGAATAATTATGAGATTATCTAGGTATGACCATGTATATAGGCATCGCGTCCGTGACAAGTAGACCGACTCCTGCCTGCATCTACTACTATTAGTCCACACATCGACCGCTATCCAGCATGCATCTAGAGTATTAAGTTCGTAAAGAACGGAGTAACGCATTAAAAAAGATGACATGATGTAGAGGGATAAACTCATGCAATATGATATAAACCCCATCTTTTTATCCTTGATGGCAACAATACAATATGTGCTTGCTGCCCCTGCTGTCACTGGGAAAGGACACCGCAAGATTGAACCCAAAGCTAAGCACTTCTCCCATTGCAAGAAAGATCAATCTAGTTGGCCAAACCAAACTGATAATTCGAAGAGACTTGCAAAGATAACTTAATCACACATAAAAGAATTCAGAGGAGAATCAATATTTCTCATAGATAAAATTGATCATAAACCCACAATTCATCAGATCTCGACAAACACACCGCAAAAAGAGTTACATCGAATAGATTTCCAAGAAGATCAAGGAGAACATGGCATTGAGATTCAAAGAGAGAGAAGAAGCCATCTAGCTAATAAGTATGGACCCGAAGGTCTATGGTAAACTACTCACAACTCATCGGAGAGGCTATAGTGTTGATGTAAAAGCCCTCCATGGTTGATTCCCCCTCCGGCGGAGCGCCGGCGAAGGCTCCAAGATGGGATCTCGCGGATACAGAAGGTTACGGTGGTGGAAATAGTTTTTCGTGGTCGCCTTTGATGTTCTCGGGGTACGTGGGTATATATAGGAGGAAGAAGTAGGTCGGTGGACGCCCAAGGGGCCCACGAGATAGGGGGCGCACCCAGTAGGGGGGAGCGCCCTCCACCCTCGTGGCTTCCTTGATTGCTTCTTGACTTGCACTCCAAGTCCTCTGGATCACGTTTATTCCAAAAATCACGCTCCCGAAGGTTTATTTCGTTTGGACTCCGTTTGGTATTCGTTTTCTTCGAAACACTAAAATAGGCAAAAAAAACAGCAATACAGGCTGGGCCTCCGGTTAGTCCCAAAAATGATATAAAAGTGTAAAGTAAAGCCCATAAACATCAAAAACGGGTAATATAATAGCATGGAACAATAAAAAATTATAGATACGTTGGAGACGTATCAAGCATCCGCAAGCTTAATTCCTGCTCGTCCTCGAGTAGGCAAATGATAAAAACAGAATTTTTGATGTGGAATGCTACCTAGCATAATGCTCAATGTAATTTTCTTTATTGTGGCATGAATGTTCAGATCCAAATGATTCAAAATAAAAGTTCATATTGACATAAGAAATAGTAATACTTCAAGCATACTAATCAAAGCAATCATGTTGTCTCAAAATAACATGGCTAAAGAAAGTTTGTCCCTACAAAATCATATAGTTAGGCTATGCTTCATTTTCGTCACACAAAAATTCTCCCATCTTATACACCCCCGATGACAAGCCAAGTAATTGTTTCATACTTAAATAATCTCAAACTCTTTCAACTTTCACGCAATACATGAGCGTGAGCCATGTATATAGCACTATGGGTGGAATAGAATATGATGATGGGGACTGTGTGGAGAAGACAAAAAAAGAGAAAGTCTCACATTGACGAGGATAATCAATGGGCTATGGAGATGCCCATCAATTGATGTCAACATGAGGAGTAGGGATTTCCATGCAACGGATGCACTAGAGCTATAAATGTATGAAAGCTCAACAAAAGAAACTAGTGGGTGTGCATCCAACTTGCTTGCTCACGAAGACCTAGGGCATTTTGAGGAAACCCATCGTAGGAATATACAAGCTAAGTTCTATAATGAAAATTCCCACTAATATATGAAAGTGACAACATATGAGACTCGCTATATGAAGAACATGGTGCTACTTTGAAGCACAAGTGTGGAAAAAAAGATAGTAACATTGCCCCCTTTTATTTTCTTTTTTTTTTGCCTTTCTTTTTTTATTTGTCCTTTCTCTTTTTTTTGGTCTTTCCTTTTTTTATTTGGACTTTCTTTTTTTATTTGGGGACAATGCTCTAATAATGATGATCATCACACTTCTATTTATTTACAACTTATGAATTACAACTCAAAACTAGAACAAGATATGACTCTATATGAATGCCACCGACGGTGTACCGGGATGGGCAATGAATCAAGAATGACATGTATGAAAATTTATGCATGGTGGCTTTGCCACAAATAGGATGTCAACTACATGATCATGCAAGGCAATATGACAATGATAATGTGTGTCATGATGATAAACGGAACGGTGGAAAGTTGCATGGCAATATATCTCGGAATGGCTATGGAAATGCCATAATAGGTAGGTATGGTGGCTGTTTTGAGGAAGATATAAGGAGGTTTATGTGTGATAGAGCGTATCATATCACGGGGTTTGGATGCACCGGCGAAGTTTGCACCAACTCTCAAGGTGAGAAAGGGCAATGCACGGTACCGAAGAGGCTAGCAATGACGGAAGGGTGAGAGTGCATATAATCCATGGACTCAACATTAGTCAAAAGAACTCATATACTTACTGCAAAAATCTACAAGTGATCAAAAACCAAGCACTACGTGCATGCTCCTAGGAGGATAGATTGGTAGGAAAAGACCATCGCTCATCCCCGACCGCCAGTCATAAGGATGCACAATCTAAGAACACCTCATGTTTCAAATTTGATACACAACTTTAACCATACGTGCATGCTATGGGACTTGCTAACTTTAATACAAGCATTCTTTAAATTCATAATCACCCAACTAGCATGACTCTAATATCACTACCTCCATATCTCAAAACAATTATCAAGTATCAAATTGATCATAGCATCCAATTCACTTCCTATGATAGTTTTTATTATACCCAACTTGGATGCCCACCATTCTAGGACCAATTTTATAACCATAGCAAATACCATGCTGTTCTAAGAGACTCTCAAAATAATATAAGTGAAGCATGAGAGACTAACAATTTCTACAGAATTAAGCCACCGCCGTGCTCTAAATTATATAAGTGAAGCACTAGAGCAAAAACTATCTAGCTCAAAAAATATAAGTGAAGCACATAGAGTATTCTAATAAATTCTAATCAAGTGGGCTTCTCCCAAAAGGTGTGTACATCAAGGATGATTGCGGAAAAACAAAAAGCAAATACTAATATCATACAAGATGCTCCAAGCAAAACACATATCATTTGGCGAATAAAAATATAGCTCCAAGTAAAGTTACCGATAAACAAAGACGAAAGAGGGGATGCCCCATCCCCAAGCTTAGGATTTTGGCTATTCTTGAATATCTTGGGGTGCCATGGGCATCCCCAAGCTTAGGCTTTTGCCACTCCTTATTCCATAGTCCATCAAATCTTTACCCAAAACTTGAAAACTTCACAACACAAAACTCAACAGGAAATCTCATAAGCTCCATTAGTGAAAGAAAGAAAAACCACCACATAAGGTACTGTAATCAACTCATTCTTTATTTATATTGGTGTTAAACCTACTGTATTTCAAGTTCTCTATGGTTCATACCACTTAATACTATCCATAGATGCATCAAAATAAGCAAACAACACACAAAAAACAGAATCTCTCAAAAACAGAATAGTTTGTAGCAATCTGTAACTCTCGAATACTTCTGGAACTCTAAAAATCCTACAAAAATAGGAAGTCCTGGGAAATTTGTCTATTGATCTACAGCAAAAAGAATAAACACAAAATCACATTCTGTGAATTACTAAAATTATTTTCGTGCGTGCAAAGTTTTTGTTTTTCAGCAGAATCAAATTAACTATCACCATAGGTTATCCTATAGGTTCTACTTGGCACAAACACTAATTGAAACATAAAAACCCATCTAAACATAAGGTAGATGCAAAATTTATTACTAAACAGAAACAAAAACAAAAAACACAAATAAAATTCGAGTGCCTCCCAACTAGCGCTATCGTTTAACGCCCCTAGCTAGGCATAAAAGCGAGGATAGATCTAAGTGGTGCCATCTTGAGCACTCAATTCATAAGTAGCTCGCATGATAGATTCATAAGGAATTTAACTTTCTTTCTTGGAAAGTGTTCCATGCCTTTCCTTAATGGAAATTGGAATCTAATATTCCCTTCCTTCATATCAATAATTGCACCAATCGTTCTAAGGAAAGGTCTACCAAGAATAATAGGGCAAGAAAGATTGCAATCTATATCAAGAACGATAAAATCTACGGGCACCAAATTTCTATTTGCAACAATGAGAACATCATTGATCCTTCCCATTGGCTTTTTAATGGTGGAATCCGCAAGGTGCAAATTTAAAGAGCAATCTTAAGATCATGGAAACCTAGAATATCACATAAAGTTTTTGGAATTGTGGAAACACTAGCACCCAAATCACATAAATCATAACACTCACGATCTTTAATTTTAATCTTTATAGTAGGTTCCCACTCATCATTAAGTTTTCTAGGTATAGAGACTTCCAAATTAAGTTTTTCATCAAAAGATTGCATCAAGGCATCAACAATATGTTTGGTAAAAGCTTTATTTTGACTATAAGCATGAGGAGAATTCACAACGGATTGCAACAAGGAAATACAATCTTCTAAAGAACAATTATCATAATTAAATTCCTTGAAATCCAAGTTAGTGGGTTCAATGCTAATTAAAGTCTTGACCTCTCCAATCCCACTTTTACCAAATTTAGCATCAAGATCTAAAAACTCCGAATCATTGTGACGCCTTTTAACTAAAGTTGACTCATCTCCAGTCCCATCATTATTATGATTCATATTGCAAAATAAAGATCTAATAGGGGACACATCAATAACTTTAAGATCTTCATCATTAGTTTCACGAAAACTAGAAGAACACGCTTTTACAAAGCAATCTTTCTTAGCACGCAATCTAGCGGTTCTTTCTTTGCACTCATCAATGGAAATTCTAATAGCTTTGAGAGAATCATTGATATCATGCTTAGGAGGAGTAGATCTACGTTTCAAAGAATCAACATCAAGCGAGAGTCTATGAACGTTCCTAGCCAAATCATCAACTTTGAGCAATTTTTCTTCAAGCAAGGCATTAAAATTCTTTTGAGAGATCATAAATTCTTTAACACTATTCTCAAAATCAGAGGGCATCTTATTAAAATTACCATAAGAATTATTGTAGAAATTTCCATAATTATTAGAGGAATTACTAGGGAATGGTCTAGGATTAAAGTTTTCTCTATAAGCATTGTTTCCAAAACTATTCCTACCAACAAAATTCACATCCATAGATTCATTATTATTCTAAATCAAAGTAGACAAGGGCGTATCATTGGGATCAATAGGAGCACTCTTAGTAGCAAACAATTTCATAAGTTCATCCATCTTTCCACTCAAAACATTAATTTCTTCTATAGCATGCACTTTTTTACTAGTAGATCTTTTGGTGTGCCATTGAGAATAATTAGCCATAATATTATCAAGGAGTTTTGTAGCTTCTCCTAAGGTGATTTCCATAAACGTGCCTCCCACGGCCGAATCTAAAAGATTTCTAGAAGCAAAATTCAATCCAGCATAAAATTTTTGTATGATCATCCATAAATTCAAACCATGAGTAGGGCAATTACAAATCATCAATTTCATTCTTTCCCAAGATTGGGCAACATGCTCATGATCAAGTTGTTTAAAATTCATAATATCATTCCTAAGAGTGATGATCTTAGCGGGAAGAAAATACTTAGAGATAAAAGCATCTTTGCACTTGTTCCATGAATCAATACTATTCTTAGGCAAAGACGAAAACCAAACTTTAGCATGATCTCTAAGTGAAAACGGAAATAACTTCAATTTAACAATATCATTATCCGTATCTTTCTTCTTTTGCATCTCACACAAATTAACAAAGTTTTTTAGATGGGTAGCGGCAACTTCACTAGGAAGGCCGGAGAATTGATCTTTCATAACAAGATTCAGCAAAGCAGTATTGATTTCACAAGACTCAACATCATTAAGAGGAGCAATCGGAGTACTAAGGAAATCATTATTATTGGTATTGGAGAAATCACACAATTTGGTATTATCTTGCGCCATCGCAACAAGTAATCCAACACACAAGCAAACAAAAAGGCAAACGAAGGAGAGAGGAGAAGACTGGGAAAGAGAGGGCGAATAAAACGGCAAGGGTAAAGTGGGGGAGAGGAAAACGAGAGGCAAATGGCAAATGATGTAAATGCGAGGGAGATGAGTTTGTGATGGGTACTTGGTATGTCTTGACTTGAGCGAAGACCTCCCCGGCAACGGCGCCAGAAATCCTTCTTGCTACGTCTTGAGCTTGTGTTGGTTTTCCTTGAAGAGGAAAGGGTGATGCAGCAAAGTAGCGTAAGTATTTCCCTCAATTTTTGAGAACCGAGGTATCAATCCAGTAGGAGGCTCCTCAAAAGTCCCACGCACCTACACAAACAAACAAGAACTCGCAACCAACACAATAAAGGGGTTGTCAATCCCTTCACGGCCACTTGCGAAAGTGAGATCTGATAGAGATAGTATGATAAGATAAATATATTTTTGGTATTTTATAATATAGATTGGAAAAGTAAAGATGCAAATAAAAGTAGATTGAAAACTTATATGATAAACGATAGACCCGGGGGCCATAGGTTTCACTAGTGGCTTCTCTCAAGATAACAAAAGTACTACGGTGGGTGAACATATTACTGTCGAGCAATTGATAGAAAAGCGAATAATTATGAGATTATCTAGGCATGATCATATATATAGGCATCACGTCCGTGACAAGTAGACCGACTCCTGCCTGCATCTACTACTATTAGTCCACACATCGACCGCTATCCAGCATGCATCTAGAGTATTAAGTTCATAAAGAATAGAGTAATGCATTAAGAAAGATGACATGATGTAGAGGGATAAACTCATGCAATATGATATAAACCCCATCTCTTTATCCTCGATGGCAACAATACAATACGTGCCTTGCTGCCCCTGCTATCATTGGGAAAGGACACCGCAAGATTGAACCCAAAGCTAAGCACTTCTCCCATTGCAAGAAAGATCAATCTAGTAGGCCAAACCAAACTGATAATTCGAAGAGACTTGCAAAGATAAGAGTTCAGAGGAGATTCAAATATTTCTCATAGATAAAATTGATCATAAACCCACAATTCATCGGATCTCGACAAACACACCGCAAAAAGAGTTACATTGAATAGATCTCCAAGAAGAGCAAGGAGAACATGGTATTGAGATTCAAAGAGAGAGAAGAAGCCATCTAGCTAATAACTATGGACCCAAAGGTCTGTGGTAAACTACTCACAACTCATCGGAGAGGCTATAGTGTTGATGTAGAAGCCCTCTGTGGTTTGATCCCCCCTCCGGCAGAGCGCCGGCGAAGGCTCCAAGATGGTATCTCATGGATACAGAAGGCTACGGTGGTGGAAATAGTTCTTCGTGGTCGCCTTTGATGTTGTTGGGGTACGTGGGTATATATAGGAGGAAGAAGTAGGTTGGTGGACGCCCGAGGGGCCCACGAGATATGGGGGCGCGCCCTCCACCCTCGTGGATTCCTCGATTGATTCTTGACTTTCACTCCAAGTCCTCTGGATCACGTTTGTTCCAAAAATCGCGCTCCCGAAGGTTTCATTCTGTTTGGACTCCGTTTGGTATTCCTTTTCTTCGAAACACTGAAATAGGCAAAAAAAACAGCAATACGGGCTGGGCCTCCGGTTAGTAGGTTAGTCCCAAAATGATATAAAAGTGTAAAGTAAAGCCAGTAAACATCAAAAACGGGTAATATAATAGCATGGAACAATCAAAATTTATAGATATGTTGGAGACGTATCAAGGAACAACTGCGGAAGAACGACGCCGCCAACCACGCAGACTTCGTGAAGGGCGAGAACATCTGGATCAGTCGCCTCATCGATGTCGCCAACAGGATCACCAAGCAGTTGGCCGACATGAAGATGCCGGAAGTGAGGTACGCCCCAGAATTGGGCATGAGCCCCAACGCCAAGCTGACCTTGTTCTTCGAGGGCGTTCTTGGAGCCCTGGAACGATTCGACTCCAACCGGCAAGCTCCTTGGCCAACGAGGCCCGGATACTTTGCCAGGGCGCTATGACCAAGGTCCTCACCAAGCTGGCATACTGGAACCCCGAACTCGACTTTGACGCCGCGTTGGATAGCTTGCCGGGCGATGCAGACCTTTCGGTGCTCAAGGAGCGCATCGAGCCCATCATCAGCCGCGTCGGCGGAATTCAGAGGATAGAGGGCCAGCGCCAGGATTAGGCACCCCGTTTCTTGTTGCCGCTGCGGGTTCACTACCAAGAAAATTCATATCTTTAGTTAGAACCGTAGCAACACTTGATGTAATATGACTCTGCAGTGTTTTAAATTTGATGCATGTTATTCCCCTGCTCAACCCTTCCTTGTATGTCCACCCTACGCCAATTGGGCAGGCTTGCCGGCGCGCGAACCCAGACCCCAACGCCTTGAAGGACGGATCCTTTAGTGGCCGGCAGGGTGTGCTTGCTGTCGTGCGAACCACCTTGCCGTTCTCAGCGCGGATGCTCGAACTGTCGAGCGGACTCGAGACAGAGCGAGAGCATTGCCAATAGAGGAAGGCCACCCTGCCGTTCTCGACGCAGCCGCTCGATCTGTTGAGCGGACTCGAAACAGACCAAGGGTGTTGCCAATAATGGATGGGCCCACTGCATGCAGGCTTCTCATACAAAGGAAATATCTCCGAGGAGGATAACCTTATATAAAAAGGAATTACTCAAAGTTTTGCATGCCTTAGCTTTTTTTGTCATCGTGCGAAAGCTTGCCGCACCTTCTGGCGGAGTTGCTCGCTTGGTCGCCTTATTCTTTGGAAGCCATGACGATGAGGATCTGCTCGACCAGCTGCTAAACCAGATTCTCACTACTGCGCTCCTACCTGGCGCGCCAAAGATGTCGATGGAAAACGACACCTATGGGATCACAAGAATCCCTACTACGGTTGCAGGGCGCGGGGTTGTGAGAAGAGCGGGGTCAACAGTTAGCACAAACAGACGGGTCGTTTACCCAGGTTCGGGCCGCAAGGATGCGTAACACCCTAGTCCTGCTTTGATGTGTATATCTGTGTTCTTGGAGTTCTTGAGCTAGCTACAACGAGCGTAACTTGTCCCAGGGTCCAAATCCTTCTCCTGGATGCCTTGGGCCTCCTTTTATAGGCAAAGGGATCGCCACAGTGGCACGTAGGAGGTGGCATCGGGGTACTATGGTTAAGCCTATCGATTGTCATTACGGGACAAGATGCATTTAATGCGCCTCTGACGTGTCCCCTTCACTTTATCGCCACTTCGCCCTGCCTTGACACGCGCCTGGGCCAGCGAGGCGGTCAGCGCCATGTAGACTGGCAGGCTGCTGAGGTGGCGCGGTGGTAGGGCCTTCACGAAGGTCTGCATGCCACCACGTAGGCATGTTCTAAGTTGGCCTGGAAGCCTCACGTCGACACGCAGGTGCCTGCCTAGCTGGTGGGCTGGCAGCTGCATGGGAGCGGTAGTAGAAACTTGGCGGGTGCGGGCCTGGCTGTGGCCTCACGGATGTCCTTGGCAAGGGCCTTGTCGGGGTCCCGGCAAGTGTCTTGCCGCGGCGTTGCGGTCGTCGCCAGCAAGGATCTTGCCGGGGGTCTTGTGGGTTTCCTCGGCAAGGATCTCGCTGAGGTTCGTCGTCTTCTAACCCTCTTCTGATTTGAAGTGTTTCTTGTCTTCACGAAGATCTGCATGCCATCATGGAGGCGCCTCCCGAGCCCAGGTCCCAACGTGGTTGGTGGTGTTGGGAAAACTGGGGCTCAAGGGTGGCGCGCTCCATTGGTGTCGGGTAAGCTGCCCCAGCAAGGGCCCTGCCGGGGCATGGAGGCCGCCCCGGCAAGGGTCTTGCCGGGGGAAACCACCTCGCCTTCTTGCTCTTTATGCCTCTGTCTTGGCATTGCTTTGGCCATCTTGCGGCTTTGATTCCCTGTCTTTGCCCTGCTTAAGTGTGGCCGTGGGCGCGGCTCTGACTGCCCGTGCACAAATAAGGGGTACAAAGGAGCGCCCCTACTTTAGTACATCGACAGCTTGAGTTTATCCCTCTACATCATGTCATCTTGCCTAATGTGTTACTCTATTCTTATGAACTTAATACTCTAGATGCATGCTGGATAGTGGTCGATGTGTGGAGTAATAGTAGTAGATGCAGAATCGTTTCGATCTACTTGTCGCGGACGTGATGCCTATATACATGATCATGCCTAGATATTCTCATAACTATGCACTTTTCTATCAGTTGCTCGACAGTAATTTGTTCACCCACCGTAATACTTATGCTATCTTGAGAGAAGCCACTTGTGAAACCTATGGCCCCCGGGTCTATTTTCCATCATATAAGTTTTCGATCTATTTTATTTTGCAATCTTTACTTTCCAAACTATATCATAAAAATACCAAAAATATTTATCTTATTATCTATATCAGATCTCACTTTTGCAAGTGACCGTGAAGGGATTGACAACCCCTTCATCGCGTTGGTTGTACGGTTCTTATTTGTTTGTGCAGGTATGAGGGATTTGAGTGTAGCCTGCTACTGGATTGTTACCTTGGTTCTCAAAAACGGAGGGAAATACTTACGCTACTTTGCTGCATCACCCTTTCCTCTTCAAGAGAAAACCAACACATACTCAAGAGGTAGCACGACTGTGTGGGATGTATGTACGAACGGAAACGTTTCGTGGGGACTGACTGTGAGGGATGAACTTACGACCGAAAATGATTTCGCATGTATAACTATATTTTTTAGCACTACACTACGTATAACCGTATTTGCTCGCTCGTCGGTCGCACACAACCTCATTTTGCCGAGCGTGTGTGCCAGGAGGGCATATCCCCGACGATTTCTGGGTCGTGTGCGAAGGACCCCCTAATCGCCCACACTCACTAGGCGATGGTTCCGAATGTCGTTGCGGAAAGGGGTTTAAAGCTGTTTGTATAGCACCGACGCGTACCAGTGAGATGAGTACTTACTGACACTGCTGAACAGCGGAGGTGCGCCGTAGTTCTCTGGTCCGTTCAGGTCGATGCGGCGGCCGGAGTTGATGCGGTTGACGAAGGTCGACGACGGCGGAGCTCGGGCTGGCAGAGGCGTCGTGAGGAGGAAGAAGAATATGTGAGGGCAGGGGTAAAAAGTGAAAAGAAGGACCCCCTGTCCCTATTTATAAGGAGGTGACTGGACATCATGCGCAGGAATCGAGGAGGCCTAACATGATTATGTGGCTATATGGACGCCTCGATTTTCGGGAAGTTTACTAAGATAAAGATCTGTTGAGATGTCCTGGGCCTTGTGCGAAATTAATGTGTGTGGTGTCATGGCGGGTTACCATGGTTCTGTGATGTGACATCATGGTGGGTTACAGCGAATTGGTAAGGAATTAATAATGGAAGATGTGCCAAGTCAAGTGGTGGAGATTGATGTGAACAAGTTCAAATCAACCTGGGGCCTAATGTTGGGGATATAACTCATAGGTATGACCCGCCCAGGAGGGTCATGCCGTTGGCGACTTAAGCATGAATATGGCGGTTCATGGATCAAGCTTATTGAAGGCCCAAGGCCCGGAGGCGACTCAAGGCCCAAAGGTGTGAACCGCCGGGAGATGACTTGTTCTGTAAGGCAAACTTAGTTAAAATCCGAGCCGGTCACATTTATGTGAGCCGGCCGGGACTCTGTAAGTCATCGGGCATGAACCTGTATATAAAGGGGTGACCTATTGGCGGATTAACTCAAGAAACAATCAATCGTGCACTAGGTCAAGCGTATTCGCTCCCTGGCAATCGAAACCCAAGCAATACAACCAAAAGCAGGAGTAGGCTTTTACCTCATTGAGAGGGGCCGAACCTGGGTAAACTCTCTGTGTCCTTTGTCCCGTTCAACCCCTTTAAGCTAACCTAGTTGCGGTGTCTCCACACTTAAGTCCTTTTGCTAGGGCATCTGTCATGTTAAGTCCATGACAAAATGCAAAATACTCGGTGCCCGTCTTGTTATTTTAAAAGGAGTGATATTTTATGACACAATTCCTCGACTGATAAGAGCAGAGAGACCGTCAACAATGAACAAAAACAAATAAGGGGATAACGGATCACCTTGCCGAAGACCACACGTCGATGCAAAAGAATCCAAGATGGCTCCATCGATTTTACAGAGTGTCTCACCGAGGTCACACTACACGTTACCAATTCAACTCTTCAGTGATCGAAGCTAAGCTTTTGCATCATTTGCCTATCGCAATTCCAATCAAGCCAGTTATATGCTTTTGCGATATCAAGTTTATAAGCAGAAAAACTCCTAGTGTGGTCTTTTTCATGCTTAATATGATGAATGCACTCAAAAGGCAATTCTCTATAGTACCATGTCAATTATTTAGTACCTCAAATGTAGGAGGTTAGTTGTGCCTTCTCCCGCGGCTATGGGTGTACATATATCTTTAAACGTATTGGTGCAATAAGTTATTTGAAAATACACACCAAAAGTACAATATAGATACTATGCACATCAATTATGACATAAAATTTCAAACTCAAATCCATCCACAAGTTGCAAAAAATAACCCAAATTGGACAATGAATGATGCCAAATGATTTTCTCAGAATTTTGGAGGATTGGAATCCTTATTGAAGTTTTGAGAAATGGTGCCAAACTTGGGAAGTCATATTGGTGCACTACATTTTTGTTTCTCGGTCGATGAACAAAATTTGGGTATGATTTTGAGAAATGGTAAATCTATATTCTCATAAATGTCTATGGCTTCTTGGATCCAAATGATTTTTCTAAGAAATTTGGAGGATTGGAATCCTTATTAATTAGTCTATATGGGTTGTTTGATCTGTATGATTATTAGATCTACTCCCTCCAAGTCCTTCTAGAGATACGCTTTTAGAGTACATGTTCACTCATTTTGCTTTGTGTGTGTGTGTGTGTGTGTGTGTGTGTGTGTGTGTGTGTGTGTGTGTGTGTGTGTGTGTGTGTGTGTGTGTGTGTGTGTATATATCCAGACAAATCTAAGACAAGAATTTTGGGACGGAGGGAGTAGTCTATAGTGAAATATCTAAAATGACTTATATTTAGAAACGGAGGGAGTATATGATTTTTTTTCTTAAGATTTCTCTACAGTATAAAGTTTCCTTATTAGTGAGAATCCTTTGTTTTTATTTTCCTATGGCAAATCAAATAAATTTTGGCACAAAGAAAATCATGCAGAGTGTGCAAAAGCGAACCAAAAACCAAAAACTAAACAAAAAAAACCAAACGGAAACAAAATTTCGGTTTATTCAGGTTTCAGGTTCAGTTTCCAAATCTGGAAACCATTTAACAGTCGGTTTTTTGGTTAGAACCGATGGTTTTCGGTTAAACCGAATAAAACCAAAACTAGATTCGTTGCGTGTTCAACAACCGAAGACCTGAGTTGATCCCTCCTGTCACTCCTCCTTTTAGGGCATATGTATTATGGAGGCTACCCCTTGGTGCTGCCCCTGAGGCTACCCCAGCCTCCAACAATGCAATCACCGGACCTTTTTTTTTTGATTCTCTCTGTTACTTTCTCAGTGGCACACATGCATCACACCTCTCCCTCTGCTTTTGGACGGGGCAGCCGCCTCTTCTGCAAGAGCCCGCTTCCCTCTGCTTTTGGACGGGGCAGCCGCCTCTTCTGCAAGAGCCCGCTTCCCTCTGACAAGAGTAGCTTTTTCCTCTCTTGCTTCCACATAAGATGTTTTTTTGAGGTGGACTCATGAGGCATCTGTCCACGTTGTAGCATAATACATGCCCTTATAGCTATCCAGCCATCTCGATGTTGCTCGCTTCGCGAGGTGGTACTAAAATTTGCAGCGCGGATGGCGCAAGAGCTGGTGGCTGGTGCGTGGTGCTTGGGCCTGGGCCTTGGGCTGCCTAGCGCGATAGCTAAAAAGGGAAAAGGGAGTTTGGAGGCTGCAGCCTACAGGCTAGCGCTCGTTGTGCTGTTTCACGCCATATTTTTTTGCACCTAAAAAACCTGGAGGCTAGCGCACGGGTTGCTCTTTCCCTGTCTTGTCCTCAGATTTTCCTAGTACGTACATACATCTTTGTCAATGGCTCAATGCCTCATCTGTCATATATGCCTCGATCGGTTGCTCGTCATACGTACATAAGCCACCAAATCATGTCTACCATCTAATGGTCTAATCTAATATACAATTCTTAAAAGAAAAAACTAACCTACATACACAGATTGAATCATGTGACAAAAAAATATGTGTTATTCAAAAATCCGCGTCAGCTTTGGTTACTTTGGTTATTACCAAAACCAAACCAAAATTAAATGGTTATTATCGAAACCGAACCGTATTTATGTATAAAATCGTATAAACCAAAGTATAAAAATCATATAAACCGAAAATCGTATAAACCGAACCAAATCAAACCGAAAAAACCGAACGCACACCCTGACATGAGTCCCAGTGACCAAAGTTTGATTTTTTCTTTTTGAGGCAAATGACCAAAAGTTTGATGAAGCTCTGGCGCGACCCGCCGGCCTTCACTGGCGCCGGCGCCGGCGCGTCTGGGAACAGACCGACCGCCGCCTTCCACGTGCCCGCGGGGTCGCCCTCATCCAGGCGACCCACAGCGGCGCCGCCGGACCGAGGGCCCCCATGACTCTGGCGCTGGGTTATCCGAGGCCGTACTGGCGCTGGCAGTAGGCGGGGGGCGCGGATCTATAGAAATCATATCTGAAAGATTCTTTCTGATTAGACCTGGCTGGCTCTGACCTGATGAGTGATCCCCTGCTCTGTTCACTCGATTCGACAATGTAAGCGAAACCTTCTCCTTTTCTTCATTACGTTCCATATAGAACAATAGAGTTCAATCCAATGTCAAATTTTTTTCCTCTCCCCGCTTCTCCTGTCATTAACCTTCTACTTGTTATTTGTTGTTCCTTGGAGCGATAAATGATGTACATTTTGAGCTCCTGACTCTAAAACTGAAACCTTGGCACTGAAGCTACAATGTAGAATTTCTTGTAACATCTTTGTTTGTTTTGATCTCTTGTCGTTTTTGCCATGGAGGCTCGGCTGCACTGCACCACAAGATACTGACAGAATCTAACTTGTACAACACCCTCTGGGTATTGCTGTGCTCCCTTTATCTCCTTGGCATTGCTAAAAGTAGGGAAATGATTCTAGCATATGTCACCAGATTCCTTCTCGATTGTAACCGTGTCATGCTTTCATATGCATCTCTCTGAACAACTTTTGAAACGAGACTCCTTTTTCAACCGAAGATATGATAACACTACTAGTATCAGCTGGTTTGGCGTGTATCTCCATATATGTACGCCCTTTTGCTCTGGGCCTGGGCATCCTTGGCATTCTGGCTGCTTCTCTGCAGAAGTACTGGCTCTTGGCAAAGGTAATAGCCTTCTGGTCTTTCTACTCTCTACATCCTTAAGAGTTAGAGCATAAACTTGCTGCAGCTTAAGATCATGTTTATGGTCTTCTGGTCCTATTTTAGGCTGCACTTTTTCTCTGGGCTTGGGGCTGATTCTCTGCAGAAGTATTTTAGGCATCCTTGGCGTACAGGCTGCTTCTCTGCAAAAGTATTGGCTTGTTCAAAGAGCTCCTGGGCAAAGGTAAGAGGCTTCTTGTCTTTGTACTTGCAACATCTTTAGATCATAAATTTGCTATACCTTCAGATCATGTTTATGATGGCACACAGGAACCTAAAGTGGTTCTAGTATTAGACATTTTTCTTTGATTTATCTGGCATGATGCATGCGCATCCATGTGAAGTTGGAACAGACTGCTGGTAATAACACATATTACTACATCTTTTTATTTTCCTCTGAAATAAGTACTGGCTGTTGGCAAAGATGTGTTGGCTTCTTGTCTTTCTACTAGATCATAAACTTGCTAAATCTGTAGATCACCTGAAGTGCATAGCTTACTTCCTGTTTGTCCTGAAAAAAACTTGCTCCAGTATTGGACACCTTTCTTGGATTTATCTGACATCGAATATATGCATCAACGTGAGGTTGGAACAGACTGCTCATAATAACACACACTACTACATCTTCATATTTTAGGCTACTGTATCATACATTTGTCATGGCACCGGATTAATACTATGAGCAAGGTAACAGGAGTGGTCACAACAACAGCAGCAAATCCTTTCAAAGATGTGAGGGCTGCGATGCACATTACTATTGGTGTCATATGGATGATACCCAGAAGTATTTCTTCAAGTGCATGGTTGGCAATTTCCAAGATAGAATGGCAAGCCCTGGTGCATCCATGCCCTTTCTCTCCTTCACATGGAATTCCATCCCAGTTCAGAATGATAATGTCGTTGTTTGCTTGTTCATGCAGACCATACCACATAAGTTTGTGGAGAATTTCAAAGGTCAGATCTCTGAAGTTATCAAGCTAGAAGCGCCTGATGGAAACATATTCAACGTTCAGGCTACCAAGGATCTAAACAAGATAGTCCTGGGATCTGGATGGGGGGTATTTATCAGCTTTTACGAAGTAAAAGAGGACAATTTCCTGGTCTTTAGGTACATGGGGGATTCTCACTTCAAAGTTCTGATATTTGATTTTGGAAGTTGCTGTGAGAAGGAAGTGTTCCACGTTCTCGTGAACTACGGTCCTAATGCCCAAGAAAAAGACATTCGTCTTGATCAATCACCGCTGAGCGAAAGGCGATGCCAGAATGGTGGATCAAGCAACGGTGGGTCCCATCGAAGGTGCGAGCACTGCGATGTGCATTTCTATTGGCATCACATGGATGATAGGCAGAAGCATTTCTTGAGGCTCATGTTTGGTGATTTCCGTCAAGAAATCGTAAGACCCTGTATAATCAATGCCCTTCCTGCCACCTTGATGAAATGTCTTCTTGATCAGAGATATATAATTTGCTGATTGCTTTGTTGTTTGTTCCTGCAGAGTATACCAGAGAAATTTGTGAACAATTTCAGAGGCAGGATATCTAAAGTTATGAAGCTAGAAGCTCCTGATGGAAACGTATACAACATTCAGGTTATCAATGATCTGACAAGATAGTCCTTAGATCTGGATGGCCAGCATTTGCCAGTGCTTATGGACTAAAAGAGCATGACTTGCTGGTGTTCAGATACATTGGGGACTCTCACTTTAAAGTCCTAATATTTGACCCAAGTGGTTGTGAGAAAGAAGTATTCCACATTGTCATGAACCACACTCCTAATCTACCAGAAACGGGCATATCTCATGATCAGTCATTCCTCAAAGAAACAAGGCGTCGAGAATGCAAATCACGCGATAATAACAGTAGGAAAACTAAAAAGATGACTCCGCTGTACTCTCCTTCACTGAGATCAGGTAAAGAATTGAAGGGTTGCACGTATATTCTCATTGGTACCTGTAATTGCTAACTGATGTCTTGATGATCGGCGTTGTGCAGCTGAAGGTGTCACATCTCCAGAGGACACCCTGAATTCAGGTGGCCTTCGGGAAACCACCAAGCCTCGCTATGTCCTAGCAATGGGGTGCAATCTGACTACAGCGCAGAAGGCAGAAGTCGACGCGCTTGTGAGGAAAGTTAGGCCTGCTATTCCATTTTACATCACAGCCATGAACAAGACAAGTATGTCTGGATCTCTGGTATGTGTGCAGTATCCTCTACAGATTCAGTGAGACTCCTGCAAAATTTGTTATTTAATGTTCAAATCTCTTGTCTAAAATTTTGTTGGAATTTTTAAAATTATAGTATCTCTTCGTAAATTATAATCTTCAATAATTTCAAGGTCTGATGATCCAGTCGACTCTAACAGGTCATCTGCAAGGATTACGCTTCCAAATACCTTCCAGATGGAGACCAATTCATCACACTCTGCCATCCTCATAAGAGCAACATATGGATAGACAATTTGAAGGTTATCACTGATGGTTCCCGCATGCTTTCTGTTGGCTGGTCGTGCTTCGTTCTCCACAACGAGTTGCGGGAAAGTGACATCTACCTATTTGAAGTATCGAAAAACAACGGTGAAGTGACAATGGTTGTTCATTCTCTTGAAGGAGCTCATCACTTACAAGGTGAGTATGCAACACATTGACACCTGCATATATGGCATTAAAAAACAATGCTCAGGATCGCCAACTTAAAAAAATGAATTTATGAGTCAACATAGAAATAGACTCCTTTTTTGGGGAAAACTTTGTCTTTGCCATTCCAGTCTCTTTACTTGATCATTTTGGAATGCCCATTTGTGTTTTTACAGGGAAAGACCTCGAATCTCAAAAAAGGCGCAGATATCCAGTTAAGGCCGAGGCCACCGAGGATGAGGAGAGTGACAAGGAACATGCTGAGTCCAACTACTACTACTCAAGGCATGCCAATGGCCTGACCAGCGATGAGCAAGAGGAGATATTCAGGTCAGCGTTGATCCAACAGGGCAATCCCGTGTACTTCGCCGTCCTGGGGAAGAATCACGTTAAAAAGGGGAACAACTTGCTGGTCAGTTCAGTTGTTCTACAAATCACAGACTGGATTACCTAGATGGTTTAGGAAACCGTCTCTGATAGACATTCTGAACCGTCTACCACGAAGCTTTCTGTGTTAGTGACTAATGTTCTGTATGCAGACCATCCCTAAAAAGTTTGCGGCGAAGCATCTCGCGGCGAGGTCACATGACATCCTGCTCCTGAGACCCAGCAGGGGAAGGAAGTGGTGCGTGAGGTACTACTGTCATTCGAAGTTAAGGGGTTTCAGCAACAGTCCATGGAGCAAGTTCGTCCGCGACAACAAGCTGCGCGAGGGCCACATCTGCATCTTCGAGCTGATCAAAGGCGTGCATAAGGCGACGATGATTGTCCACGTGTTCAGGAAGGTTGATGGCAGGCTTGTTCTGCTGGACTAACTAGCTAGGTTCCTGCGTAGCTGTATCGTTGTGAATTTGTCGCTGAATAATTGAAACGTGTTGCCACTGGGAGTGGGAGCTGAACTGGGAGTAGTTTGTGTACGAGGCAACTGCACTAATATGGTTGCAGCAGAACTAGTTGTTGAGCCATACCGTGTGATCTCTTTCAGAAGAAAGAGAGGAGTATTTCAGCGCTCACTCCACTGAAATTATCTTGAATGTAAGCTCGGTTGACTGCAATTTTATTGAACCTAAGTTGAGTCCCAGCTAGTGGACGAGAAGTTGTGGCATGTAACTTGTGTGTTCGTGTATGGGTTCTTTAAGTGGTGATCGAGTAGGAGAAATTAATTGCTCGTTGCAGTGATCTGGTTCTGGCTATTTTGTTGTGGATTTTGTTAGACCTGTGATGATATGAAGTGCGTAATGCAAAATTCAGCAATGGCTTACGGTGATGCCTGCCGCTGGAAATCTTTTGATTCTTTTTCTATGCATAACAAGTTCAATGAAAAACGTGCATGTTTTTCCTCCGGTTTTGCTAAGTAAGAACTATCTCCGGTTCTTTCCAGTTCATAATCATATCTTGTCCTTCAGGTGAAAACCCAAGCTCCGTCGGAGCGGGCGGCGGCGACAGCTATGTCATTACTTTCTTGGAGGCACCGTTTAGAGTCCTTGGCACTCGCAGGTCGGCGGGGTTTCGGCAGTTGTGTAGGGTGGCTTTGCTGCCATAGAAATCACCAAGGCATCAGTATATCCAAGACTCATCCAAGGCTCCTTTCTGGAGATACGAACGAAGTGACACTCTTCTCGATGTCTGTAATAATGGCCGAAGAAATACCCATAAGCTTGCTCTTCAGGTGGTTCACAGTAGCTAAGCAGTCTGTAGCTATTCTGATTCGTGATAAGTGGAGATCCTCTGCCAAAGAAAGGGCCTCACAACATGCATGTGCTTCCAGGCTCTCCGGATCGACTAGTCCTTCAAACACCCGTACAGACGCACCTAGATACTTTCCATGGTCGTTGCGACAGATGGCCACACTCACTCCCACGCTTGAAATTTTGGAGATAGCAGCATCCACATGAAACTTTGCCACTCCTACAGGTCCCTTGAGCCATTTCCTCTGTGTTGTGCTAGCCACTGTCGTAGGCTTTGCCTTCTGTTTTGCCGGCACCAAATCCAGTTCAGCAAGATAGTTCTGGATGAAGGTAAAAGTGGACAGTGGGCTCTGAAATATCTCCTCATGTTTTGCTTTTCTTCTCGCCCACCAGATGGCCCACAAGGTTACTAGGATCTTTCTGAAATCTTGCTCGCTGACTGAATCCTGCATGACTGCTAACCACTATCCTTGCATCTTCATGTTCACACGCTATCATGTGTTCCACTAAACCCTCATCTGAAAGAGCCCAAACACACTTGGACATACGGCAATCCAACAATGCATGTCGCCACGAGTCTCGAGCTGAGTTGCACAAAAAGCAAGTGTCATCATCTGATATATGTCGAAGCTTTAAAGTTTCACCCGTAGGAATTGAATTTTTGGCTAGCCTCCACGCAAAATTTCTGATATGCCCTGGGACATTAGCCTTCCAAAGCTTCAGCCACTGTTTTTGTCTTGCTTTAGTATTCGAATTGCTCTCCCGATTCTCCAGCCAATCCTCTCTTCTCCACCGGAGAGGGCCTATTGTACTTTATGCCAAGAACTAAGAGCACCACAAGAGTAGCGTATTACCTCCACCGGAGAGGGCCTAGACCTGTATAAGCCCTTACACGTACTTCCATCTGTACTAATCAACAGATGCCGTAGATCGAACTTGAAGTCCCTCGAACCGTCTCTCGGACGATCCCTCAAACAAGCACCGAAAGCATGACGCCTCTACGGATTGCACACGTACCGAAGTAGTGGTTCAACAGAGCTTTGCCGTCCAGAGCTATGAACCGCTGAGAAAACAAGAGGGAAAGGTAGCCTAGCGGTGTCGACGTCTAGATCAACTAGACGTGAGATAGAAACTGGATGCAAGAAAGCAGCAGGGCAACCTCCAAGAGATTTGATGTGTTCTAGGGTTGCCCCGGCCCCTCTATTTATATGCGGAGGTCTGTAGTCGCAACTTGGGGAGGGGGCCTCCCCAAAGTCGGTTTGGACCTCAAAGATGAGTCGTCCTCATACTCCAGGGCTAAACACCATGGATCCCAGCATTTACGAAAACGCCACGGACTCCAGCATCTGGCCCGGGGGCAGATGTCATAAACCCTGGCGTCTAGCCCTTGCCTTCCATACAACCCCTTTATGCACCAACCTAAGGCCTCGTGGGCCTTACCCCTTGGCCCAGCCAAGGTGTCTCGCACCATGGACCCTCTGGATTTATCCGGAAGGTTTCGTAACCTTCTAGACATTACCAGAAGTTCCCAGGACCTTCCCGGGACCTCCCAGAACATTTTTGGGAACATCCGAAACTCTTTCGAAACTATCCAAAACTCTTTCAGAGCCCATTCTATCATTCTCCTCCAACTCTTTGTTCTCTAACAAACTACTAAACGTTAAGTGTGTGACCTTGCAGGTTCGGTGAAAATATAGGCATGAACGAAAAAAAACCTTTCGTTCAATGATCAATAGCGGAACCATGGACATCCATATTGATCCCTATACTCATACAAATGGAATTCGAATGAACCTTTGGTTATCATATACTATTCCTTTTGCTTCATGATACTTTACAAAACTCGAGATGAGATATATTGGTATCCCTTCGAGTCATACACATGCTCACTATACCGGTCTCCTTGTTACAAGTTTTCTTATTCTTTCTCGTTGTCGTGTTCCAGCATCCCTGTGACCTGGTCTCATGTGTCTAGCCAGACGATGATGGATGACGTCACACTGAGAGGGCCTAAAGAATATTTCTCCATCGTCGAAGGAGCAAATCCCATCTTGAGCTACCTAGCCCCTTGTCACACTTTCCGATGAATCCGAAAGTTGTCGTTATGATCATCATGTTACAGATGACGTTCGAGCAATCCCAAAGTCTAGCGTTTGGTATGAAGTGACTATGATACTCTCATGGTCTAAAGAACTAAAGCATGCATAAACTCTCTGTATTATATCTATAGACTTGTGACGATAACATCTCAAAGTATAACAGACAAGTTGGGTCAATTCAATATGATCGTTCTACTAACATCACACTCTCAAGTTTGTTTGGCATCCTCATTACACTTAACCAAATGCCCATGATCAGGAAAATGAAAACATAATCATCACACAACACTTGCGCTAGTCCTAGAGGCAAGACGAGGAATCAGGTTTTACCATTCACATGCTCATGACTTTTCCTCCGAATCACATATTCAAGAATCATAGCAGTTATAACATAGAATATAAACATGAAAATAAATAATACAAATATAATTGCCTCTAGGCCACATTTACAACAGGCTCCGATTGCGGGGACAAAGAACGGAGGTGGATGGGCGGGACCATCCCTCCTCCCGCTACGGTTTCCCCCACCATCGGCGGTGCTCCAACCCCTTCCCGCGGTCGCCGGCCGCCCGGCGCGCGCACCCTGGGCCGCTCTGCCCCCCTCTCCCCTCCTCCTAGTCCCGCCACCTCCGCCGTCTCCCCAGGAGGCCCCCGGGGTGGCGTGCGCCCCCTTTCCCCTCATCCAACCCCTCCTTCCCTCCTCCCCGCCGCCACCGGTGGTCGCCCCCGGATCTGGCCAGGTGGTGTCGGCGGTGGCGGGTCACCCCGTTCCCGCACGTGCTCCTCCTTCCCAAGGCGGGGGGAGGTGGCAGTGGTGCTCAACCGGTGGCGGTCCGACATCCTGGTGGCGGCGGCTGGCGGCGCGAGCAGTGGTGGTGCCTCCACTTGGCGGCGGGGCGGTTCGGTGGTGCTGGGCGGTCGGCGGCGTGACCCCGGACCAGATCTAGGCCTGTAGGGCCCCATCTGGGTCCTCATGAGCCGGCTCCGGCGCGACCTCGACGCTCTCTGTGCGGGGAGGCAGGGGAGCGGCTTGCACAGGGGAGGTGATGCTGACGGTGTTGGGGAACGTAGCAATAATTCAAAATTTTCCTACGTATCACCAAGATCCATCTAGGAGATTCTAGCAACAAGAGAGAGAGAGAGAGAGAGAGAGAGAGAGAGGAAGTGCATCTTCATACCTTTGAAGATTGCTAAGCAGAAGCGTTACAAGAACGCGGATGATGGAGTCGTACTCACGGCGATTCAAATCGCGGAAGATCTGATCTAGCGCCGAATGGACGGTGCCTCCGCGTTCAACACACGTACAGCCCGGGGACGTCTCCTCCTTCTTGATCCAGCAAGAGGAGAGGAGAAGTTGAGGAAGGGCTCCGGCATCACGACGGCGTGGTGGTGGAGATCGTGGTATTTTTGCAGGGCTTCGCCAAGCTCTATGGAGGAGGATGAGGTGTTGGGGAGGGAGGAGCTGCGCCAAGGGAAGGGGTGCGGCAGCCCTCCCACCCCCCACTATTTATAGGGGAAGGGGAGAGGAGGTCGGCTCCCTTAGATCCCATCTAAGAGGGGCGGCAGCCAAGGGGGAGGCTTGCCCCCCAAGCTAGGTGGGGCGCCCCCCTTAGGGTTTCCCCCAACCCTAGGCACATGGGCCCTAGGGAGGAGTTGGCGCCCAGCCCACCTAGGGGCTGGTTCCCCTCCATATTCAGCCCATAGGGTCCTCCGGGGCAAGTGGACCCTCCCGGTGGACCCCTGGAACCCCTTTGGTGGTCCCGGTACAATACCAGTAACCCCCGAACACTTTCGACGACCGAATAAGGACTTCCCATATATAAATCTTCATCTCCGGACCATTCCGGAACTCCTCGTGACGTCTGAGATCTCACCGGGACTCCGAACAACCTTCGGTAACCACATACTATTTCCAATAACAACTCTAGCATCACCGAACCTTAAGTGTGTAGACACTACGGGTTCGGGAACCATGCAGACATGACCGAGACATCTCTCCGGCCAATAACCAACAGCGGGATCTGGATACCCATGTTGCCTCCCACATGTTCCACGATCATATCATCGGATGAACCACAATGTCGGGGATTCAATCAATCCCGTATACAATTCCCTTGTCCATCAGTATGTTACTTGCCCGAGATTCGATCGTCGGTATCCTAATACCTCGTTCAATCTCATTACCGGCAAGTCTCTTTACTCATTCCATAATGCATGATCCCGTGACTAACTCCTTAGTCACATTGAGCTCATTATGGTGATGCATTACCGAGTGGGCCCAGAGATACCTCTCTGTCATACGAAGTGGCAAATCCCAGTCTCGATTCGTGCCAACCCAGTCTCGATTCGTGCCAACCTAACAGACACTTTCGGAGATACCTGTAGTGCACCTTTATAGCCACCCAGTTATGTTGTGACGTTTGGTACACCCAAAGCATTCCTACGGTATCTGGGAGTTGCACAATCTCATGGTCTAAGAAAATGATACTTGACATTAGAAAAGCTCTTAGCAAACGAACTACACGATCTTGTGCTATGCTTAGGATTGGGTCTTGTCCATCACATCATTCTCCTAATGGTGTGATCCCGTTATCAACGACATCTAATGTCCATGGTCAAGAAACCATAACCATCTATTGATCAACGAGCTAGTCAACTAGAGGCTCACTAGGGACATGTTGTGGTCTATGCATTCACACATATATTACGGTTTCCGGTTAATACAATTATAGCATGAACAACAGACCATTATCATGAACAAGGAAATATAATAATAACCATTTTATTGTTGCCTCTAGGGCATATTTCCAACAGTCTCCCACTTGCACTAGAGTCAATAATCTAGTTACATTGTGATGAATCAAACACCCATGGAGTTCTGGTGTTGATCATGTTTTGCTCGTGGAAGAGGTTTAGTCAACGGATCTGCGACATTCAGATCTGTATGCACTCTACAAATATCTATGTCTCCATCTTGAACATTTTCACTAATGGAGTTGAAGCGACGCTTGATATGCCTGGTCTTCTTGTGAAACCTGGGCTCCTTGGCAAGGGCAATTGCTCCAGTGTTGTCACAGAAGAGAGTCATCCGGCTCGACGCATTGGGAATAACTCCTAGGTCAGTAATGAACTCCTTCATCCAGATTGCTTCATGTACTGCCTTCGAGGCTGCCATGTACTCCGCTTCACATGTAGATCCCGCCACGACGCTTTGCTTGCAACTGCACCAGTTGACTGCCCCACCATTCAAAATATACACGTATCCGGTTTGTGACTTGGAGTCATCCAGATCTATGTCGAAGCTAGCATCGACGTAACCCTTTACGATGAGCTCTGCGTCACCTCCATAAACGAGAAACATATCCTGGGTCCTTTTCAGGTACTTCAGGATATTCTTGACCGTTGTCTAGTGTTCCATGCCGCGATTACTTTAGTACCTCCCTACCAGACTTACGGCAAGGTTCACATCAAGTCTGGTACACAGCATGGCATACATAATAGACCCTACGGCTGAGGCATAGGGGATGACACTCATCTTTTCTCTATCTTATGTCATGGTCGGGCATTGAGCCGAGCTCAATTTCACACCTTGCAACACAGGCAAGAACCCCTTCTTGGACTGATCCATATTGAACTTCTTCAATATCTTATGAAGGTATGTGCTTTGTGAAAGACCTATGAGGCGTCTCGATCTATCTCTATAGATCTTGATGCCTAATATGTAAGTAGCTTCTCCAAGGTCCTTCATTGAAAAACACTTATTCAAGTAGGCCTTAATGCTGTCCAAAAGTTCTATATCATTTCCCATCAAAAGTATGTCATCTACATATAATATGAGAAATGCTACAGAGCTCCCACTCACTTTCTTGTATACGCAGGCTTCTCCATAAGTCTGCATAAACCCAAACGCTTTGATCATTTCATCAAAGCGAATGTTCCAACTCCGAGATGTTTGCACCAGCCCGAGATGCTTGCACCAACCCATAGATGGAGCGCTGGAGCTTGCACACCTTGTCAGCATTCTTAGGATCGACAAAACCTTCCGGCTGCATCATATACAATTCGTCCTTAAGGAAACCGTTAAGGAATGCCGTTTTGACATCCATTTGCCATATCTCATAATCATAGAATACGGCAACTGCTAACATGATTTGGACGGACTTTAGCTTCACTACGGGTGAGAAGGTCTCATCATAGTCAACCCCTTGAACTTGTCGATAACCCTTAGCGACAAGCCGAGCCTTATAGACGGTCACATTACCATCCTCGTCAGTCTTCTTCTTAAAGATCCATTTATTTTCTATGGCTTGCCGATCATCGGGCAAGTCTGTCAAAGTCCATACTTTGTTTTCATACATGGACCCTATCTCGGATTTCATGGCTTCAAGCCATTTGTTGGAATCCGGGCCCGCCATCACTTCTTCATAGTTCGAAGGTTCACCGTTGTCCAACAACATGATTTCCAGGACAGGGTTGCCGTACCACTCTGGTGCAGAACGTGCCCTTGTGGACCTACGAAGTTCAGTAGTAACTTGATCCGAAGTTCCTTGATCATCATCATTAACTTGCTCTCTAGTCGGTGCAGGCACCACAGAAACATCTTCCTGAGCTGCGCTACTTTCCAGTTCAAGAGGCAGTACTTCATCAAGTTCTACTTTCCTCCCACTTACTTCTTTCGAGAGAAACTCTTTCTCTAGAAAGGATCCGTTCTTGGCAACAAATATCTTGCCTTCGGATCTGAGGTAGAAGGTATACCTAATGGTTTCCTTAGGGTACCCTATGAAGACACATTTTTACGACTTGGGTTCGAGATTTTCAGGTTGAAGTTTCTTGACATAAGCATCACATCCCCAAACTTTTAGAAATGACAGATTAGGTTTCTTCCCAAACCATAATTCATACGGTGTCATCTCAACGGATTTAGACGGTGCCCTATTTAAAGTGAATGTGGCTATCTCTAAAGCATAACCCCAAAAAGATAGCGGTAAATCGGTAAGAGACATCATAGATCGCACCATATCCAATAGAGTGGGATTATGATGTTGGGACACACCATTACACTGAGGTGTTCCAGGCGGCGTGAGTTGTGAAACAATTCCAAATTTCCTTAAGTGCGTACCAAACTCGTGACTCAAATATTCTCCTCCATGATCTGATCATAAGAACTTTATTTTCCTGTCACGTTGATTCTCTACCTCACTCTAAAATTCCTTGAACTTTTCAAAGGTCTCAAACTTGTGTTTCATCAAGTAGATATACCCATATCTACTTAAGTCATCGGTGAGGGTGAGAACATAACGATAGCCACCGCGAGCCTCAACACTCATTGGACCGCACACATCAGTATGTATTATTTCCAACAAGTTGGTTGCTCACTCCATTGTTCCGGAAAATGGAGTCTTGGTCATCTTGCCCATGAGGCATGGTTCGCACGTGTCAAATGATTCATAATCAAGAGACTCCAAAAGTCCATCTGCATGGAGTTTCTTCATGCGTTTGACACCAATGTGACCAAGGCGGCAGTGCCACAAGTATGTGGGACTATCATTATTAACCTTACATCTTTTGGTATTCACACTATGAATATGTGTAACATCAAGTATGTGGGACTATCATTATTAACCTTACATCTTTTGGTATTCACACTATGAATATGTGTAACATCACGTTCGAGATTCAATAAGAATAAACCATTGACCAGCATGGCATGACCATAAAACATATCTCTCATATAAATAGAACAACCATTATTCTCTGATTTAAATGAGTAGCCATCTCGCATTAAATGAGATCCAGATACAATGTTCATGCTCAAAGCTGGCACTAAATAACAATTATTGAGGTTTAAAACTAATCCCGTAGGTAAATGTAGAGGTAGCGTGCCAACGGCGATCACATCGACCTTGGAACCATTCCCGACGCGCATCATCACTTCATCCTTCGCTAGTCTTCGCTTATTCTGCAGCTCCTGTTTTGAGTTACAAATATGAGCAACCGCACCGGTATCAAATACCCAGGAGCTACTACGAGCGCTAGTAAGGTACACATCAATAACATGTATATCACATATACCTTTGGTGTTGCCGGCCTTCTTATCCGCTAAGTACTTGGGCAGTTCCGCTTCCAGTGACCATTTCCCTTGCAATAAAAGCACTGAGTCTTGGGCTTGGGTCCATTGTTTGGCTTCTTCCCAACAACTGATTTACCGGGCGCGGAAACTCCTTTACCGTCCTTCTTGAAGTTCTTTTTACCCTTGCCTTTCTTGAAACTAGTGGTCTTATTCACCATCAACACTTGATGTTCCTTTTTGATTTCCACCTCCGCTGATTTCAGCATTGAATATAACTCAGGAATGGACTTCTTCATCCCTTGCATATTGTAGTTCATCACAAAGCTCTTGTAGCTAGGTGGGAGCGACTGGAGGATCCTGTCAATGACGAGTCATCTGGAAGATTAACTCCCAGCTGAGACAAACGGTTGTGCAACCCAGACATAGTGAGTATATGCTCACTGGAAGAACTGTTTTCCTCCATCTTACAACTATAGAACTTGTCAGATACTTCATATCTCTCGACCTGGGCATGAGCTTGGAAAACCATTTTCAGCTCTTGGAACATCTCATATGCTCCGTGCTGCTCAAAACGCTTTTGGAGCCCCGGTTCTAAGCTGTAAAGCATGCCGCACTGAACTAGGGAGTAATCATCGTCTTGACTTGCTGGGAAAATGGGTGCGTCACCTAGCGATGCTTCAAGAACATATGCTTTCTTGGCAGCTATGAGGATGATCCTCAAGTTTCGGACCCAGTCCGTATAGTTGCTACCATTGTCTTTCAGCTTGGTTTTCTCTAGGAACGCGTTGAAGTTGAGGGCAACATTAGCGTGGACCATTTGATTTACAAGACATATTGTAAAGATATTTTAGACTATGTTCATGATAATTAAGTTCATCTAATCAAATTACTTAATAAACTCCCACTCAGATAGACATCCCTCTAGTCATCTAAGTGATACATGATCCGAGTCAACTAGGCCGTGTCTGATCATCATGTGAGACGGACTAGTCATCATCAGTGAACATCTTCATGTTGATCGTATCTACTATACGACTCATCTTCAACCTTTTGGTCTCTTATGTTGCGAGGCCATGTCTGTACATGTTAGGTTCGTCAAGTCAACCTAAATGTTTTGCATGTGTAAATCTGGCTTACACCCGTTGTATGCGAACATTAGAATCTATCACGCCCGATCATCACATGGTGCTTCGAAACAACGAACTTTTGCAATGGTGCACAGTTAGCGGGAACACTTTCTTGAAATTTTAGTGAGGGATCATCTTATTTATGCTACCATCGTTCTAAGCAAATAAGATGTAAACATGACAAACATCACATGCAAATCATAAAGTGACATGATATGGCCAATATCATATTGTGCCTTTGATCTGCATCTTTGAGGCGCGGCATGATCACCTTCGTCACCGGCATGACACCATGATCTCCATCATCATGATCTCCATCATCGTGTCTTCATGAAGTTGTCTCGCCAACTATTACTTCTACTACTATGGCTAACGGTTAGCAATAAAGTAAAGTAATTACATGGCGTTTTCAATGACACACAGGTCATACAATAAATTAACAACTCCTATGGCTCCTGTCGGTTGTCATACTCATCGACATGCAAGTCGTGATTCCTATTACAAGAACATGATCAATCTCATACATCACATATATCATTCATCACATTCTTTTTGGCCATATCACATCACATAGCATACCCTGCAAAAACAAGTTAGACGTCCTCTAATTGTTGTTGCATGTTTTACGTGGCTGCTATGGGTTTCTAGCAAGAATGTTTCTTACGTACACAAAAGCCACTACGATGATATGCCAATTGCCATTTACCCTTCACAAGGACCCTTTTCATCGAATCCGATCCAACTAAGGTGGGAGAGACAGACACCCGCTAGCCACCTTATGCATCAAGTGCATGTCAGTCGGTGGAACCTGTCTCATGTAAGTGTATGTGTAAGGTAGGCCCGGGCCGCTTCATCCCACAATGCTGCTGAATGAAGATAGGACTAGTAACGGTAAGAAAATTGAACAAACCAACGCCTACAACTACTTGTGTTCTACTCGTGCATAGAATCTACGCATAGACCTAGCTCATGATGCCACTATTGGGGAACGTAGCAATAATTCAAAATTTTCCTACGTATCACCAAGATCCATCTAGGAGATTCTAGAAACAAGAGAGAGAGAGGAAGTGCATCTTCATACCTTTGAAGATTGCTAAGCGGAAGCGTTACAAGAACGCGGATGATAGAGTCGTACTCGCGGCGATTCAAATCGCGGAAGATCTGATCTAGCGCCGAATGGACGGCGCCTCCGCGTTCAACACACATACAGCCCGGGGACGTCTCCTCCTTCTTGATCCAGCAAGAGGAGAGGAGAAGTTGAGGAAGAGCTCCGGCAGCACGACGGCATGGTGGTGGAGCTCGTGGTATTTCTGCAGGGCTTCGCCAAGCTCTATGGAGGAGGATGAGGTGTTGGGGAGGGAGGGGTTGTGCCAGGGGAAGGGGTGCGGCAGCCCTCCCACCCCCCACTATTTATAGGGGAAGGGGAGAGGAGGTCGGCTCCCTTAGATCCCATCTAAGGGGGGCGGCGGCCAAGGGGGAGGCTTGCCCCCCAAGCTAGGTGGGGCGCCGCCCTTAGGGTTTCCCCCAACCCTAGGCGCATGGGCCCTAGGGGGGAGTTGGAGCCCAGCCCACCTAGGGGCAGGTTCCCCTCCATATTCAGCCCATAGGGCCCTCCGGGGCAGGTGGACCCTCCCGATGGACCCCCGGAACCCCTTGGTGGTCCCGGTACAATACCGCTAACCCCCGAACACTTCCAACGACCGAATAAGGACTTCCCATATATAAATCTTCATCTCGGGACCATTCCGGAACTCCTCGTGACGTTCGGGATCTCATCTGGGACTCCGAACAACCTTCGGTAACCACATACTATTTTCCATAACAAATGTAGCATCACCGGACCTTAAGTGTGTAGACCCTACGGGTTCGGGAACCATAAAGACATGACCGAGACATCTCTCCAGCCAATAACCAACAGTGGGATCTGGATACCCATGTTGGCTCCCACATGTTCCACGATGATCTCATCGGATGAACCACGATGTCGGGGATTCAATCAATCCCGTATACAATTCCCTTTTTCCATCGGTATGTTACTTGCCCGAGATTCGATCGTCGGTATCCCAATACCTCGTTCAATCTCGTTACCGGCAAGTCTCTTTACTCGTTCCGTAATGCATGATCCCATGACTAACTCCTTAGTCACATTGAGCTCATTATGATGATGCATTACCAAGTGGGCCCAGAGATACCTCTCCGTCATATGAAGTGACAAATCCTAGTCTCGATTCGTGCCAACCCAACAGACACTTTCGGAGATACCTGTAGTGCACCTTTATAGTCACCCAGTTACGTTGTGATGTTTGGTACACCCAAAGCATTCCTACGGTATCCAGGAGTTGCACAATCTCATGGTCTAAGGAAATGATACTTGACATTAGAAAAGCTCTTAGCAAACGAACTACACGATCTTGTGCTATGCTTAGGATTTGGTCTTGCCCATCACATCCTTCTCCTAATGATGTGATCACGTTAGCAACGACATCTAATGTCCATGGTCAGGAAACCATAACCATCTATTGATCAACGAGCTTGTCAACTAGAGGCTTAATAGGGACATGTTGTGGTCTATGCATTCACACATGTATTACGGTTTCCGGTTAATACAATTATAGCATGAACAATAGACCATTATCATGAACAAGGAAATATAATAATGACCATTTTATTGTTGCCTCTAGGGTATATTTCCAACAGACGGCATGCCGGCTGCAGCGCAAAGGCGGGAGTTGTCCGGGGCTTCGAGCACCCGGCCAGGCCTGTGGGGCCACGGGCCTGGTAGGCTCCTGCCATTGCGTCCGGTCGGCTACCCTCTGTTGGGGAACGCAGTAATTTCAAAAAAAATTCCTACGATCACGCAAGATCTATCTAGGTGATGTATAGCAACAAGAGGGGAGAGTGTGTCCACGAACCCTCGTAGACCGAAAGCGGAAGCGTTAAGTAATGCGGTTGATGTAGTCGAACATCTTCGCGATTCAACCGATCAAGTACGGAACGCGCGACACCTCCGTGATCTACACATGTTCAACTCGGTGATGTCTCTTGAACTCTAGATCCAGCTAAGGCCGATGGAGAGTTCCGTCAGCACGACGGCGTGGTGACGGTGATGATGAAGTTACCGGCGCATGGCTTCACCTAAGCACTACGACGATATGACCGAGGGGGAATACTGTGGAGGGGGGCACCGCACACGGCTAAAAGATCACTTATGTGTCTATGGGGTGCCCCCCTCCCCCGTATATAAAGGAGTGGCAGAGGGGAGGGCCGACCCTCTCTATGGCGCGCCCAAGGGGGGGAGTCCTACTCCCAGTAGGAGTAGGTTTCCCCCTTTCCCTAGTTGGAGTAGGAGAAGAAGGAAGATGGAGAGGGAGAGAAGGAAAGGGGCGCCGGCCCCCTTCCCAATTCGGATTGGGCTTGGGGGGGTGTGCCCCCACCTTGGCCACCTCCTCCTCTCTTCCACCATGGCCCATTAAGGCCCATTAACTCCCCGGGGGGTTCCGGTAACCTCTCGGTACTCCGGAAAAATGCCCAAACCACTCGGAACCTTTCCAGTGTCCAAACATAGCCTTCCAATATATCAATCTTTATGTCTCGACCATTTCGAGACTCCTCATCATGTCTGTGATCACATTTGGGACTCCGAACAACCTTCGGTACATCAAAACACATAAACTCATAATATCGATCATCATCGAACGTTAAGCATGCGGACCCTACAGGTTCGAGAACTATGTAGACATGACCGAGACTCACTTCCGGTCAATAACCAATAGCGGAACTTGGATGCTCATATGGTTCCTACATATTCTACGAAGACCTTTATCGGTCTAACCGCATAATAACATACGTTGTTCCCTTTGTCATCGGTATGTTACTTGACCGAGATTCAGTCATTGGTGTCATCATACCTAGTTCAATCTCGTTACCGGCAAGTCTCTTTACTCATTCCGTAATGCTTCATCTCGCAACTAACTCATTAGTCACATTGCTTGCTAGGCCTATTGTGATGAGCATTACCGAGAGGGCCCAAAGATACCTCTCCGAAACACAGAGTGACAGATCCTAATCTCGATATATGCCAACCCAACAAA
This sequence comes from Triticum aestivum, assembly GCF_018294505.1. Classification (NCBI taxonomy): domain Eukaryota; kingdom Viridiplantae; phylum Streptophyta; class Magnoliopsida; order Poales; family Poaceae; genus Triticum; species Triticum aestivum. Next base: position 88,984,168 of record NC_057807.1, read on the forward strand.
CACCTTCAGAGACACCTGTAGAGCATCTTTATAATCTCCCAGTTACGTTGTGACGTTTGATAGCACACAAGGTGTTCCTCCGGTATACGGGAGTTGCATAATCTCATAGTCTAAGGAACATGTATAAGTCATGAAGAAAGCAGTAGCAATGAAACTGTAACGATCATAATGCTAAGCTAACGGATGGGTCATGTCCATCACATCATTCTCCTTATAATGTGATCCCATTCATCAAATGACAACACATGTCTATGGTTAGGAAACATACACTACTGGAATCTGGCATTTTGTCGTCTGCCAGCTCTTTGTCGTCTGCTGGCAGACGGCAAACAACCTCTTTGCCGTCTGCTTTTGGAAAGCAGACGGCAAAGAGTAGGCTGATGGCAAAGAGTGTCTTTGCCATCAGCCAGCTCTTTGCCATCTGCTGGCAGACGACAAAGGGGCACCCACCTCTTTGCCGACTGCCAGCAGATGGCAAAGAATTTTTGTCGTCTGCTGGCGGACGGCAAAGAGGGGATGGGGTCCAGTGGACGTTAGCGTTGTAACGGTGCACCAGCCCCACCTCTTTGCCATCTGCCAGCAGACGGCAAAGAGGTGGGCTATTTTTTTGCGGGTTAAAAAAATGGTTGCCCCCACCTCCTTCCTCTCTCTCTCTCCCCCTACCTCACCCACCCGCACCATCTATTTTCATTTGGTAGAAGGCAAATACTTTGCCATCTGTTTTTTTACAGTAGGCAAAATAACAGTGTCGACTTCTCAAATTATTTGAAAATGTAAACAAGGCCTAAAGTATATGAAATTTTGCATGGTATTGGTTTATAGTTTCTATAACGTGTAGAAAAAGGCCTTGAAAAAATTTACTACATTTTAACATGCTTATTTGCCAAAAGTAAAAGGGTAAAGAAACACAAATTATTTGAACGTTTTCTATTGGCTGGAAACAACTTCCCCTGGATCGATGACGTGGTGGGGCTGCCCCATGCCCCACACCCACCAGTCCACCCTGCATCTCACGTTCTCACGTTCCCACCTCCATCGATATATTCTCTTCTCCACAGAAACGTAGAAGCAACCCCTTCGAAAAAACACAGCAGCAGAGCCACAACCTCGCCGGATTCCGCCTCTCCGCCCCTCGCCAGACTCCATCGTGGCCGCCCCTCGCTGGACCCCCTCCGCAGTGGCCCCTCGCCGGACCCCGCGGAAGTCGAGCTTCCCCAGCCTCCTCCTCCTCTTCACCCCTCGCCGGACACCGCCACGGCCTCCCCCTCGTCAGACTCCACCTCTCCACCCCTCATCCGACTCCGCCATGGCCGCCCCTTGGTGGACCCCTCCACGGCCGCCCCTCACCGGACCCTACGGTAGTCGAGCTCCCCAGCCTCCTCCTCTCCGCCCCTCATCGGACTCTGCCACGGCCGCCCCCTACCGGACTCTGCCACGCCCGAGCCTCCTCCTCTCTACCGCGAGTGCGAAAGCCCGAGGCTCCTCCTCTCCACCCTCGCCGGACTCCGCCGCGGACGCCCCTCGCCGGACATGGCCGGACCCTGCCGCACCTGAGCCTCCCAGCCTCCTCTCTGCCAGAACGACCCCAGGCCGTCGGAGGTGCTCAGCATAGGATTGTCGGCCACCATCTTGCTGCTGGACACGCTCACCTGCCGCTTGAACGACCACGTCACTGCAGCACCAAGGAGTACAACCGTTTTTTTATTAATGAAATTTCTTTGTCGTCCGTTGACTATGAGGCAGACGACAAATAGCGTTGTTAGCCCCCTAACAGGGCTGGTACCTTTTCTCTTCCGTCAAGAGGCTTTGTCGTCTGCTGGCGGACGACAAAGGCTTTTTCATCTTTATCGTCTGCCAGCAGACGGCAAAGAGCCCTTTGCCGTAGCTCGTTCAGTCGGACCTGTTGCCATCTGCTGGCGGACGACAAAGAAGTTTGCTGTCCGGGATTTATGCCTTTGTCGTCTGCCATGGCGGATGACAAAGATGCTGATTCAAGTAGTGATAACCATCTTTGATTAATGAGCTAGTCAAGTAGAGGCATACTAGGGACACTATGTTTTGTCTATGTATTCACACATGTACTAAGTTTTCGGTTAATACAATTCTAGCATGAATAATAAACATTTATCATGAAATAAGGAAATAAATAATAACATTATTATTGCCTCTAGGGCATATTTCCTCCAGTCTCCCATTTGCACTAGAATCAATAATTTAGTTCACATCGCCATGTGATTTAACACCAATAGTTCACATCTGTATGTGATTAACACCCAAAGAGTACTAAGGTGTGATCATGTTTTGCTCATGAGAGAAGTTTAGTCATCGGGTCTGTCACACTCAAAGCCGTATGTATTTTACAAATATTCTATGTCTACAATGCTCTACATGGAGCTACTCCAGCTAATTGCTCCCACTTTCAATATGTATCAAGATTGAGACTTAGAGTCATCTGGATCGGTGTAAAAGCTTGCATCGACGTAACTCTTTACGACGAACTCTTTATCACCCCCATAACCGAGAAACATTTCCTTAGTTCCCACTAAGGATAATTTTGACTGTTGTCTAGTGATCTACTCCTAGATCACTATTGCACATCTTTGCTAAACTCATGTCAAGGTACACAATAGGTCTGGTACACAACATAGCATACTTTATAGAACCTATGGCTGAGCCATAGGGAATGAATTGCATTCTCTTTCTATTTTTGTGCTGTGGTCGGGGTTTGAGTCTTACTCAACTTTACACCTTGTTATACAGACAATAACTCCTTCTTTGACTGATCCATTTTGAACTCTTTCAAAAACTTGTCAATGTATGTATTCATTGAAAAAACTTATCAAGCATCTTGATCTATCTCTATAGATCTTGATGCCCAATATATAAGCGGCTTTACCGAGGTCTTTCTTTGAAAAATCTCCTTTCAAACTCTCCTTTATGCTTTCTAGAAAATTCTACATTATTTCTGATCAACAATATGTCAATCACATATACTTATCAGAAGGTTGTAGTGCTCCCACTCACTTTCTTGTAAATACATGCTTCATCGCAAGTCTGTATAAAACTATATACTTTTGATCACACTATCAAAGTGTTTATTCCAACTCCAAGAGGCTTGCACCAGTCCATAAATGGATCACTAGAGCTTGCACACTTTGTTACTATCTTTTAGGATCGTCAAAACCTTCTAGTTGCATCATATACAACTCTTCTTCCAGAAATTCATTCAGGAATGCAGTTTTGACAGCCATCTGCTAGATTTCATAAAATATGGCAACTGGTAACATGATTCGGATGGATTTAAGCATCTCTATAGTTGAGAAAATCTCATTGTAGTCAACGCCTTGAATTTGTCAAAAACCTTTTGCAACAAGTTGAGCTTTGTAGATAGTAACACTACTATCAGTGTCCGTCTTCCTCTTGAGGATCCATTTATTTAATATGGCTTGCCGATCATCGGGCAAGTCCACCAAAGTCCACACTTTGTTCTCATACATGGATCCCATCTCATATTTCATGGCCTCAAGCCATTTCACGGAATCTGGGCTCATCATCGCTTCCTCATAGTTCGTAGGTTCATCGTGGTCTAGTAACATGACTTCCAGAATAGGATTACCATACCACTCTGGTGCGGATAGTACTATGGAAGACCTACGAGGTTTGGTAATAAATTGATCTGAAGTTTCATGATCATCATCATTAGCTTCCTCATTAATTGGTGTAGGAATCACTGGAACTGATTTCTGTGATGAACTACTTTCCAATTCGTGAGAAGGTACAATTACCTCATCAAGTTCTACTTTCCTCCCACTCACTTCTTTCGAGAGAAAACTTCTTCTCTAGAAAGGATCCATTCTTAGCAATGAATATCTTGCCTTCGGATCTGTGATAGAAGGTGTACCCAATAGTTTCTTTTGGGTATCCTATGAAGACGCACTTCTCCGATTTGGGTTCGAGCTTATCAGGTTGAAGCTTTTTCACATAAGCATTGCAACCCCAAACTTTAAGAAACGACAACTTTGGTTTCTTGCCAAACCGCAGTTCATAAGGCGTCGTATCAATGGATTTTGATGGTGCCCTGTTTAACGTGAATGCAGCTGTCTCTAATGCATAACCCCAAAACAATAGTGGTAAATCAGTAAGAGACATCATAGATCGCACCATGTCCAATAAAGTGCGATTATGACGTTCAGACACACCATTACGTTGTGGTGTTCCAGGTGGCGTGAGCTGTGAAACTATTCCACATTGTTTTAAATGAAGGCCAAACTCGCAACTCAAATATTCTCCTCCATGATCAGATCATAGAAACTTTATTTTCTTGTTACGATGATTCTCTACTTCACTCTGAAATTCTTTGAACTTTTCAAATGTTTCAGACTTGTGTTTCATTAAGTAGATATACCCCTATCTGCTCAAATCATCTGTGAAGGTCAGAAAATAATGATACCCACCATGAGCATCAATACTCACTGGACCGCATACATCGGTATGTATTATTTCTAATAAGTCACTATCTCGTTCCATTGTTCCGGAGAACGGAGTTTTAGTCATCTTGCCCATAAGGCACGGTTCACAAGCATCAAATGATTCATAATCAAGTGATTCCAAACGTCCATCTTTATGGATTTTCTTTATGCGCATTACACCGATATGACCCAAACGGTAGTGCCACAAATAAGTTGCACTATCATTATCAACGTTGCATCTTTTGGCATCAATACTATGAATACGTATATTACCACGATTGAGATTCAATAAACCATCAACATTGGGTGTATGACCATAGAAGGTTTTATTCATGTAAACAGAATAACAATGATTCTCTGTCTTAAATGAAAAATCGTATTGCAATTAACATGATCTAATCATATTGATGCTCAGCGCAAACACCAAATAACATTTATTTAGGTTCAACACTAATCCCGAAAGTATAGGGAGTGTGCGATGATGATCATATGAATCTTGGAACTACTTCCAACACACATCGTCACTTCATCCTTAACAAGTCTCTGTTTATTGTGTAACTCTTGTTTCGAGTTACTAATCTTAGCAACTGAACAAGTATCAAATACCCAAGGATTACTACAAGCACTAGTAAAGTACACATCAATAATATGTATATCAAATATACCTTTGTTCCATTTTCCATCCTTCTTATCCGCCAAATATTTGGGGCAGTTCCACTTCCAGTGAACATTTCCTTTGCAGTAGAATCACTCAGTTTCAGGCTTAGGTCCAGCTTTGGGCTTCTTCACGGGAGTGACAACTTGCTTGCCATTCTTCTTGAAGTTCCCTTTATTTCCCTTTGCCCTTTTCTTGAAACTAGTGGTCTTGTTTAATTATCAACACTTGATGCTCTTCCTTGATGTCTACCTTTGTTGATTTCAGCATCACGAAGAGCTCGGGAATCACTTTCGTCATCCCTTGCATACTATAGTTCATCATGAAGTTCCAGTAACTTGGTGATGGTGGCTAGAGAACTCTGTCAATCACTATCTTATCTGGAAGATTAACTCCCACTTGATTCAAGTGATTGTAGTACCCAGACATTCTGAGCACATGCTCAGTAGTTGAGCAATTATCCTCCATCTTTTAGGCAAAGTACTTGTCAGGGGTCTCATACCTCTTGACACGCGCTTGAGTCTGAAATACCAATTTCAGCTCTTGGAACATCTCATATGCTCCATGACATTTCAAAAATGTTTTTGAAGTCCCGGTTCTAAGCCGTAAAGCATGGTGCACTAAACTATAAAGTTGTCATCATATTGAGCTAGCCAAACGTTCATAACGTCTGCATCTGCTCCTGCAATAGGTCTGTCACCTAGCGGTGCATCAAGGACATAATTCTTCTGTGCAGCAATGAGGATGCACCTCAGATCACGGATCCAGTCCGCATCGTTGCTACTATCATCTTTCAACTTAGTTTTCTCTAGGAACATATAAAAAACATAGGGAAGCTATAACGTGAGCTATTGATCTACAACATAATTTGCAAAATACTATCAGGACTAAGTTCATGATAAATTAAAGTTCAATTAATCATATTACTTAAGAACTCCCACTTCGATAGACATCCCTCTAGTCATCTAAATGATCACATGATCCAAATCAACTAAACCATGTCCAATCATCACGTGAGATGGAGTAGTTTTCAATGGTGAACATCAGTATGTTGATCATATCTACTATATGATTCACGTTCGACCTTTCGGTCTCAGTGTTCCGAGGCCATATCTGCATATGCTAGGCTCGTCAAGTTTAACCTGAGTATTCTACGTGTGGAAAACTAGCTTGCACCCGTTGTATGTGAATGTAGAGCTTATCACACCCGATCATCACGTGGTGTCTCGGCACGACGAACTGTAGCAACGGTGCATACTCAGGGAGAACACTTATACCTTGAAATTTAGTAAGGGATCATCTTATAATGCTACCACCATACTAAGAAAAATAAGATGCATAAAAGATAAACATCACATGCAGTCAAAATATGTGACATGATATGGCCATCATCATCTTGTGCTCATGATCTCCATCATCGAAGCATCGTCATGATCTCCATCGTCCCCGGCGCGACAGCTTAATGTAGCGACCCGACCCGAGTGGATCAAGTCTCTGTGCTTAAGTGTCATCCTTGGACCCGAGGATTTATAACAGAGGTAAATCACATGTATAAAATAACATAAATACTATTACCTCAATCAAAAATAGCGAAAGTAACAAGGTTGTGGGTTCCCATCAACACCAACGGCAAAGTTGAGTGTAGAAATCGTAACCCTAACGTATCACTTACTCGTCGTAAGATAATCCTGCAACATGAGACATTGCAGCCACAAAGGGTCAGTACATTGAATGTACTAGCAAATTCACACTGTAGAGCAAAGCTGTAATATGGCTATCACTACATGCATATTTGGCTGGTGGAAAAGCTCTATGGTTACAGTTTTGCGTAAAGCCAATTTTTCCCTACTGCAAAGGAATAAATTTTATTTAACTATCATGGTGGTTGTTAAACATTGAGAATGGTTGACAGCATTCTCAATCCCAATTAAGTAACATCATCATTAAATCCAACAAAATTAATTAAAGTAACATGATGAGATTCACATGATAATCCAAGTACTAGATACTCAAGATGTCCATAACCGGGGACACGGCTAATCATGATTAGTTTATACACTCTGCAGAGGTTGCGCACTTTTCCCAACATGACTCGATCTCCTCCGTTGGTTTTCTCGTACTACATGGTGTTTGAGAAATGAATGACTGAGACATAGTCTTTCAGAAGCGCTAGCACCTTACGATGGGTAGATAGGTACACCTACTTTCCCCTACATCTGCTAGTCTACCACTGTAAGAGTTCGCACGACTTAGTCAACTATGCTAGAGCCCATAATAGCATGTGGCTGCACACGGAAGTTTCTAGCATGAATAATCTTATGATCCCTTTGAGCCTGGGTGGCGGTCCATAAAAAAACAGGCAATCCTAGTCTACCCAGGTGCCTAGACAAGCAATCCTAGTCTACCCAGGTGCCTAGACAGGCAATCCTGGAATAACCAGGTACCTCAATCCACCCAAATGCGTATTAATGTTGCCACCTTAAATAAACCATTAATTAAAAGCTCACATCTGTCATGGAAAATCACTCACCCAATCCGCGTCTACTTGGATAGCATGGCAAAATAAGCAAACGTAGAAGTAACTCCCAAGGGTTTGATAATAAAACAGGTAATAGGTACTACCTCAATCTACTTCCCAAAACCCACAATTTAATTAGATCCTAATCATGCAATGTTTGAGGATTGATCTAATGCATAAAAACTGGGTAGTAAGGAGGTATGATCAAAGTGTGAACTTGCCTGCAATGTTGATGAAGATGATTCACACTCAACTCCTGATAGTTCTACTCGTCACACTCCGGTCAATCTATCATGAGCAAGCAATAGTAATCACACATAAGCAATCACTCAAAAGATCGGAGAGAACGAAGAAAACAATTTGGAAAACATCAAAACCAAGCAAATAACTCTTGCAGCATAAAACAATTTCTAACAGTACCAAAACTATGTGAATTTGGCCTTATCAAAAAGTTTAGGTCAAGAGCTTCGATTTGCAAAAAGAATCAACTAAATCGGAGTTACGAATCTCAAGTTATGATCAAACGAAGTTCAATTACAAATCTGATCTAATTCAAATTTTGAAATTTCCAAAAACATGTTTAAGTTGTTTTACTGGATAGTGGAGATCATAACAAAGAAGTGGGCATTGGTTTGTTTGGATTTGGATAAACGGTTGAAAAGTAGTGACTGTTTGAAGTCCAGGCGATAAATTGTAAATAAAACATCTACAAGGAAGTCCCTGAGTAAAACTAACAGAAAAAGAAAAAGTCTAAATAACGAACGTTCGTTACAGAACGCTAAAGAACGAAAACGTTCGCCGAAACTAACTAAACAGAAAACGTTCGCTACCTAACTAACTATATAAAAAACGTGTTTTAAACAAAAACCGAACCCTAAAGGAAAACCGGGGAAACCGGGGTGGTTTATTACTGGACCAGGAAAACCGGTGGGTCGGGCGGCGGAGCGGATCCGGCCGGCAGCGAACTCCGGCGCGGGCGTCGGGGCGGTGGCGGTGTCCGGCGAGGTGTGGCGACGGTGGCGGTGGCGCTGTGGAGTAGTGCGGCGGCGACGCTGGCGGAGTGCGGCGGCGAGATGCGAGGCGGCGGCGCGAGCAGAGAGAGAGGGGCGGCGGCGGCAGATCTCGCCAGCAGCGGCATTTGCGGCGAGTCGGGAGCGGCGGCGGCAAGGAGAGAGAAAAGGGGGCCGGGGAGTCCGGGGCGCGCTTATAAAGGCGGGAGACGTGGAGGAGGGGCAAGGGGAGGCGTGCCCAGCCGGGTCGGTCACGGCGGCGGCAGCGGTGGCGGCTCGCGTGCTCGGGCGGGACTCCGCCCGGGGTCGGTGGTGATGGCGCGCCGGGCTGGGCCTTGGCCTGGCAGGAGCTGGGCCAGCCCAGTTCGGCGGAGGGAAGTTTTTTTTTAAACAGACAGTCAAAGGGAAAAAGAAATAAATAAAAATAGAAATATAATATAGGAATATTATATATCAAAATTTTCAGAAAAAGATTTCCTACGAGATGAACATTTTTCTAGAGTCAAATAAAATACACACAAATTCAGATAAAATAAACACTGCTGCTGCTCTAATAAAATCTAACGAAAATCATTTTAAAAATACCAAAATGAATTCAAATTTATTTTTCTCCAATTTTCTATTGTAGGGAATCATGTTACCCTAATTTCTGTATATTTTATTTTTGGAGAAAAATAATTTGAATAAAACTCAAATAACTCCAAAATGAAAATAAATTCAAAAGAACTTTGAATTTATTTTTTCTGAAACTCCCAACTCATATTTCACATGTTTTGAAGAAGTCATTTTATCTTCGCTCGTGAAAATCATTGAGTTGCATAAAGTTCCTGGGTTGGAAATATTTTCCAAATGAAATTCAAATATTTTCAACACCCCTTGTCATTTAAATAAATGGAAGAAGTCATGTCATCTTCTCTCCAGGGTTTTGTGGTGAAAAGAATTTGAATTCACGGAGATCACGAATGCAAAATGAAAGTTTGGGAAAGTCCTTTTATTCCCTCTCATTTATCTTTCAAAAACTTTCGAATTTCACTCAATTTCACACAATCAATCAAATCTATCTATTTATTATAATATTCCAAAATTTAGAATTTTGGGATGTTACAAATCTACCACCCTTAAAATGAATCTCGTCCTCGAGATTTGGAGAGGCTAGAAAGAAATAGGTTAGGTTTGGGGTCTTCTCAAAAAATCCATCGATCATCTCCGGGGTTTCGGGTGCTACCACCCTTAGAAGCATGGTTACCGTTCCATCAAAACTCATATACTCCATCCTTATTGTTGACAGTGTCCGTCTTCTCAGATCTCGGGAAAATTCCTTCTGTGGGCTCTTCTGGTAGTGGCATAATTTTTCCTCAATACTTCTGTCCTTTCATCTTGGTACGGTTATTCCATGACTGGTTCTTCTTAGCTGACGGGTCTGGCGCCAATACTAAACAACTATCGATATCTCATGGTGGTCAACAATTTATGGTTTCTCCTGCGGGAAAATGGGTCTGGGTTGAACCTCACAGTATATCCTACGATTGGCAACAGCTGCAGTGTACAAGGGAAAATACTTATACCATTCTAAGGTTCAAACAAGGTTTTGATCGTCGTCTCTCTACTATAGGTAAGTCACTCAGATTTACCAACCCACATAGCAAGGCGAATAATAAGAGTAAGTCGGTATGGTGATCAATCCATCCCGCACTCAAATCATTTCCTTGTATACGGTTTAGCGAACCTCATATTCTAACACTCGGTCATCCTCACAAGCATTGCAGAATTTCTCTTGTCGACGAACCAAGTTCGGATAAATCCATTGATTCTGCAAGCCAAACAAACATCTATCGGTCCTTCATAACTCTTAGGTTTTGCGTTACTCCTATAGATTCGTTGGTTGATAAAGGCATATCCTCTTCTTCCAGGGTTTTTCCTTCAGCAAGAATGTGCTTGATTCTTGACAGGTCCTGGGGCCTGTGGGTTATGGCCCATCTCATCACTTGTAAACCTTGAACTCATCCTCTGGGCAACTGATCGTTATTCCAACATTCAACTTCCATCTTCCTAGCATACCCAAAATCCATCCAATTGTAATGTCTTCAGCTTCCTTCTATTGTATCACACTAAGACGTGATTACTCAAACTCATCAAGGAGTTACATTGATCCATATTTCCAACATCATACCTCCTTTATATCCAATAGTAATTCATCTCTTCATCCTCGTGGGATGTCCAACATACTGAGATAAAAACTTATACTTATGAAGTCCATACTCCACTTCGTGGAACATCAATATCCTTTCGAGGGTCAAGCGTCCTTACAGGGGAATATTGGAGATTTATGCCTGGCACTTCTTCAACTGGGAAACGTGAAACACATCATGAACTCCGGACAGTCCTTCGGGTGACTCCAACTTGTTCGCCACTTCTCCCATACGCTCCAAACTCGGTATGGTCCTACAAATCTCGGGGCTAACTTTCCTTTAACTCCAGATCGTTTAACTCCTCGCAGAGGGGACACACGAAGACATACTCTATCTCCAATTTCATGGACTACCTCCTTGCGTTTTTGAGTCTGCAATACTCTTCTGCCTGGACTGAGCTACCTTTAGTCTATCTCGAATCAACTTAACATTCTCTTCTGACTCCTTGATCACATTTTGTCCAAGCAACTGACAGTCTCCAACTTCATCCCATACCAACGGTGTCTGTTTCCTTCTCCCATACAAAGTTTCAAAAGGGGCCATCTTCAAACTAGCTTGGTAACTGTTGTTGTATGAGAACTCAGCGTAAGGTAGATTATCATCCCTACTAGATCCATAATCTAGCGCACACACTCTCAACATGTCCTCCAGAATATGATTGACTCTCTCAGTTATCCATCTGTCTGCGGATGAAAGGTTGTACTGAACTCTAGCCTAGTACCCAAAGTCCGATGCAGCTGATTCCAAAACTTTGAGGTAAACTGTGTTCCTCTATCTGATACGATGGTCCTCGGAACTCTATGCAGACATACGGTCATGGTCATATATATCTTGGCCAACTTCGCACTTGTATAGGTGGTTTCACTGGGGTAAAGTGAGCCACTTTGGTCAACCAAATCAACTACTACCCATATAGAATCATACCCCGATGAGGTTCTGGGAAATCCGGTAATGAAATCCATGCCAAGCTTATCCCCACTTCCATTCGGGTATCGGCATAGGCTGTAGAATTCCTGCGGCTTCTGATGCTCTGCTTTTACTCTCTCTGGCATACATCACCTACGACTTCATACTCCGCAATATCCTTCTTCATACCAGTCCACCAGAAACACTCCTTCAAATCCAAATACATCTTGGTGCTTCCAGGGAGAATCGAGTATGGTGAGTCATGAGCCTCTTGAAGTATTTACTTCCTGATCTTTGCATTATTGGGAACATATACATGGTCCTCGAACCATAAGATGTCGTGCTCATCCTTGCGAAAACCCTTGGCCTTTCCCTTGCTCATCCTCTCTTCTGCCTCAGCAATCTCTTTGTCATCCTTCTGAGCTTGACGGATCTTTCCCAACAATGTAGACTGAACTTCTATTTCTGCAACAAAACCTTCGGGAACAATCTCCAACCGAAGTTCCCTGAGATCCTCGGCTAACTTCCTTTGGTAATCCCCCATATGAGGGTATTCGTCCTTGTGTTCTTTATGGTTGTGTCCCGTTTCTCCATAAAGCTTGCATGCACAGGGTTTCTTCATATCACTTCCATAAGGCTTCAACTTCTGGGACACAAATCGAGACTTTGGCAAAGTCAACTTAAATTCTTCCCAAGTGGTTACTCTTTGCCATCCATTGATGGTTTGGTACATCCTCCACCAAGTAGCAGCAACTCTTACAAAGCACTGAAGAGCATGCTGGGTCATATCCTTTCTGACTATAGGGTTATTCTTCATGTGATCCTCCATGTTCTGAATCCATCGGTCGGTCTCCAATTGACTTATCGGTCCCGGAAATGTTAGTTCATCTCCATTCATCCTCTATGGGGTCAAGGGGTTTGGGGTGGGGTAGGAGAGATAGAGAGGGATGCACACAATACAAACAAGAGTTTTGAAAAGGCAGATTTTATTGTGGCTGTCGGAAAAACAACAAACAAATGATAGCTCACAATCATCGCATCTAACGTAAGTATATAACAGGGTTTTGGTCTTCTAAAGGTCAATAAATCTTCAACGTCGTCAAGCTCTTCCAGTCTTGTTCAGGTCTCCGCTGGCTTCTTCCGATCGTGCTTGTCCTTCTCAAGTTCTTTTGCCAGATCAACTCTGTTAACACGGAGTCTCTCATGTCATCCTTTAATATTTTGGAGCTGCGTTCCAAACTTCTGGGTTTCAACCTCCTTGGCATGAACCCTGGTCCTACTGTACTTCAGTTCCTAACGAATACTCCGGTATCTCGAGGTTTAGTTCCTCCAGCTTGGCGACTATCAGCTTCTGGTTCTTGAGTTCTTCATTAAATGTTCCTTGTCAAATATAGCTTCCAGCTGATCCACCCTAAACTTCTTGATGTAATACTCCAGATCCTAGTGATACACCAGCTAAGGTTAAAACTTGATCTCTTGCTGGTAGGTGCTCCATTAGCCCTTTTGTCATCCAATTCTTCCGAAAGATGCATGCTTAACACCTCACAGTGACAATAACATGAGCGAGCGATAGCATCATGGATATCCATGTTTATGACTATGCCTCTGCCATGAGCTATCATTCCATAGTTGATATCTCCTGTCTTGGGGCTTTTTTGACAAAACCTTAAGTTTTTATGCTCCATGTTCCGGTCTTTCTCCAACACTTTGATCTCGGGTATTGACAGCTTCAATAGTCTGACAAGTTCCATAAGGGGGTGCCTTCCTAGGTCATACAAATCTGGAAATTCTTCAAAGCCTTCAAATTCTCCTAGTCTTCGGAGTCTTCATCGTTGTAGTTTCCGTCATTGTAATCCACAGTAAAAATCCTCTTTATTCCAAAGTAGTCTTAGTTGTCCGATATGTTGTACTCCTTGAAGTGGTCTCATCAGCCGGATCTTCGAGGGGTCAAAAGGGGAAAGGGGTATGGTCTCACTAAAAGAATTTTTGTTCAATAAGCTCAGAAGAGAAGAGAGGTAAAAGATCTTTTTGAAAAAGAAAATTTTAGAGAAAATCCTTCCTATGGGCTTGCCAGTTTCTAGGGTCACGTCCTACAGTCAACATGTGCTCTGATACCATCTTGTAGCGACCCGGCCCGAATGGATCAAGTCTCTGTGCTTAAGTGTCATCCCTGGATCGGTATGCTGACACACACAGTACTCGAGGATTTATAACAGAGGTAAATCACATGTATAAAATAACATAAATACTATTACCTCAATCCAAAATAGCGAAAGTAACAAGGTTGTGGGTTCCCATCAACACCAACGGCAAAGTTGAGTGTAGAAATCGTAACCCTAACGTATCACTTACTCGTCATAAGATAATCCTGCAACATGAGACGTTGCAGCCACAAAGGGTCACTACATTGAATGTACTGGCAAAATCACACTGTAGAGCAAAGTTGTAATATGGCTATCACTACATGCATATTTGGCTGGTGGAAAAGCTCTATGGTTACAGTTTTGCGTAAAGCCAATTTTTCCCTACTACAAAGGAATAAATTTTATTTAACTATCATGGTGGTTGTTAAACATTGAGAATGGTTGACAGCATTCTCAATCCCAATTAAGTAACATCATCATTAAATCCAACAAAATTAATTAAAGTAACATGATGAGATTCACATGATAATCCAAGTACTAGATACTCAAGATGTCCATAACCGGGGACACGGCTAATCATGATTAGTTTATACACTCTGCAGAGGTTGCGCACTTTTCCCCACATGACTCGATCTCCTCCCTTGGTTTTCTCGCACTACATGGTGTTTGAGAAACGAATGACCGAGACATAGTCTTTCAGAAGCGCTAGCACCTTACGATGGGTAGACTGGTACACCTACTTTCCCCTACATCTGCTAGTCTACCACTGTAAAAGTTCGCACGACTTAGTCAACTATGCTAGAGCCCATAATAGCATGTGGCTGCACACGGAAATTTCTAGCATGAATAATCTTATGATCCCTTTGAGCCTGGGTGGCGGTCCATATAAAAAACAGGCAATCCTGGTCTACCCAGGTGCCTAGATAGACAATCCTGCAATAACCAGGTACCTCAATCCATCCAGATGTGTATTAATGTTGCCATATTAAATAAACCATTAATTAAAAGCTCACATCTGTCATGGAAAATCACTTACCCATTCCACGTCTACTTGCATAGCATGGCAAAATAAGCAAACATAAAAGTAACTCCCAAGGGTTTGATAATAAAACAGGTAATAGGTACTACCTCAATCTACTTCCCAAAACCCACAATTTAATTAGATCCTAATCATGCTATGTTTGAGGATTGATCTAATGCATAAAAACAGGGTAGTAAGGAGGTATGATCAAACTGTGAACTTTCCTGCAATGTTGATGAAGATGATTCGCACTCAACTCCTGATAGTTCTACTCATCACACTCCGGTCAATCTATCGCGAGCAAGCAATAGTAACCACACATAAGCAATCACTGAAAAGATCGGGGAGAACGAAGAAAACAATTTGGAAAACATCAAAACCAAGCAAATAACTCTTGCAGCATAAAAAAATTTCCAACAGTACCAAAACTATGTGAATTTGGCCTTATCAGAAAGTTTAGGTCAAGAGCTTCGATTTGCAAAAAGAATCAACTAAATCGGAGTTACGAAACTCAAGTTATGATCAAACGAAGTTCAAATTCAAATCTGATCTAATTCAAATTTTGAAATTTCCAAAAACATGTTTAAGTTGTTTTAATGGATAGAGGAGATCATAATGAAGAAGTGGGCATTGGTTTCGTTGGATTTGGATAAACGGTTGAAAAGTAGTGACCGTTTGAAGTCCAGGGGCTAAATTGTAAATAAAACATCTGCAAGGAAGTCCCTGAGTAAAACTAACAGAAAAAGAAAAAGCCTAAATAACGAACGTTCGTTACCACACACTAAAGAACGAAAACATTCGACGAAACTAACTAAACAGAAAACGTTCGCTACCTAACTAACTATATAAAAAAACGTGTTTTAAACAAAAACCGAACCCTAAAGGAAAACCGGGGTGGTTTATTACCGAACCGGGAAAACCGGCGGGTCGGGCGGCGGAGCGGATCTGGCTGGCAGCGAACTCCGGCATGGGCGGCGGGGCGGCGGCGGTGTCCGGCGAGGTGTGTCGACGGCGGCGGTGGCGCTATGGAGTAGTGCGGCGGCGACGCTGGCGGAGTGCGGCGGCGAGATGCGAGGCGGCGACGGATCTGGCGGCGCGAGCAGAGAGAGAGAGGGGCGGCGGCGGCAGATCTCGCCGGCGGCGGCGGTTGTGGCGAGTCGGGGAGTGGTGGCGGCGAGGAGAGAGAAAAGGGGGCCGGGGAGTCCGGGCGCGCTTATAAAGGCGGGAGATGTGGAGGAGGGGCAAGGGGAGGCGTGCCCGGCCGGGTCGGTCACGGCGGCGGCAGTGGCCGGCGTGCTCGGGCGGGACTCCGCCCGGGGTCGGTGGCGATGGCGCGCTGGGTTGGGCCTTGGCCTGGCAGGAGCTGGGCCGGCCCAGTTCGGTGGAGGGAAGTTTTTTTAAACAGACAGTCAAAGGGAAAAAGAAATAAATAAAAACAGAAATATAATATAGGCATATTATATATCAAAATTTTCAGAAAAAGATTTCCTACGAGATGAACATTTTTCTAGAGTCAAATAAAATACACTCAAATTCAGATAAAACAAACACTGCTGCTGCTCTAATAAAATCTAACAAAAATCATTTTTAAAATACCAAAATGAATTCAAATTTATTTCTCTCCAATTTTCTATTGTAGGGAATCATGTTACCCTAATTTCTGTATATTTTATTTTTGGAGAAAAATAATTTGAATAAAACTCAAATAACTCCAAATTGAAAATAAATTCAAAAGAACTTTGAATTTAATTTTTTTGAAACTCCCAACTCATATTTCATATGTTTTGAAGAAGTCATTTTATCTTCGCTCGTGAAAATCATTGAGTTGCATAAAGTTCCTGGGTTGGAAATATTTTCCAAATGAAATTCAAATATTTTCAACACCCCTTGTCACATAAATGGAAGAAGTCATGTCATCTTCTCTCCAGGGTTTTGTGGTGAAAAGAATTTGAATTCACGGAGATCACGAATGCAAAATGAAAGTTTGGGAAAGTACTTTTATTCCCTCTCATTTAACTTTCAAAAAGTTTCGAATTTCATTCAATTTCACAGAATCAATCAAACAATCAATCAAATCTATTTATTTATTATAACAGTCCAAAATTTAGAATTTTGGGATGTTACACTTAATCTCCGTCGTAGCATCGTTGTTGTCTCACCAACTACTGTTACTACGACTATCGCTACCACTTAGTGATAAAGTAAAACAATTACATGGCGATTGCATTGCATACAATAAAGCGACAACCATATGGCTCCTGCCAGTTGCCGATAACTTTGTTACAGAACATGATCATCTCATACAACAATTTATATCACATCATGCCTTGACCATATCACATCACAACAAGCCCTGCAAAAATAAGTTAGACGTCCTCTACTTTGTTGTTGCAAGTTTTACGTGGTTGCTACGAGCTTCTAGCAAGAACCGTTCTTATGTACGCATCAAAATCACAACAATTTTTCGTCTAGTGTGATGTTTTAACCTTCAACAAGGACCGGCCGTAGTCAAACTTGATTCAACTAAAGTTGGAGAAACAGACACCTGCCAGCCACCGATGTGCATAAGCACGTCGGTAGAACCAGTCTCATGAACGCGGTCATGTAATGTCGGTCCAGGCCGCTTCATCCAACAGTACCGCCGAATCAAAGTAAGATGTTGGTGGTAAGAAGTATGACTATCATCGCCCACAACTCTTTGTGTTCTACTCGTGCAAATAACATCTACGCATAGACCTGGCTCTGATACCACTGTTGGGGAACGCATTAATTTCAAAAAAATCCTACGATCACGCAAGATCTATCTAGGTGATGTATAGCAATGAGAGGGGAGAGTGTGTCCACGTACCCTCGTAGACCGAAAGCGGAAGCGTTAAGTAACGCGGTTGATGTAGTCGAACGTCTTTGCGATTCAACCGATCAAGTACCAAACGCACGGCACCTCCCGATCTACACACGTTTAGCTCGGTGACGTCCCTCGAACTCTAGATCCAGCTGAGGCCGAGGGAGAGTTCTGTCAGCACAACGGCATGGTGAAGGTGATGATGAAGTTACCGGCGCAGGGCTTCGCCTAAGCACTACGACGATATGACTGAGGTGGAATACTGTGGAGGGGGGCACCTTACATGGCTAAAAGATCAACTTGTGTGTCTATGGGGTGCCCCCCTCCCCCGGATATAAAGGAGTGGAGGAGGGGAGGGCCGACCCTCTCTATGGCGTGCCCAAGGGGGGAGTGCTACTCCAAGTAGGAGTAGGTTCCCCCTTTCCCTAGTTGGAGTAGGAGAAGAAGGAAGAGGCAGAGGGAGAGAAGGAAAGGGGGGTCGGCCCCCCTTCCCAATTCGGATTGGGCTTGGGGGGTGCACCCCCACCTTGGCCGCCTCCTTCTATCTTCCACCATGGCCCATTAAGGCCCATTAACTCCCTGGGGGGTTTCAGTAACCTCCCGGTACTCCGGAAAAATGCCCGAACCACTCGGAACCTTTCCAGTGTCCAAACATAGCCTTCCAATATATCAATCTTTATGTCTCGACCATTTCGAGACTCCTCGTCATGTCCGTGATCATATCCGGGACTCCGAACAACCTTTGGTACATCAAAACACATAAATTCATAATACCGATCATCATCGAACGTTAAGCGTGCGGACCCTACGGGTTCAAGAACTATGTAGGCATGACCGAGACTCACTTCCGGTCACTAACCAATAGCCACTACTAGATGGCGGCACTCGTTCAGCCGAACATTTTGCCGCCTGCCACGTGGCCTCCTTGCCGTCTGCTAGCAGACGGCAAATATATTCCCTATTTTTATTTGAATCCATTTAATTTGGCAGGATTTCACACACAGATATACATACATACAACTCCAACATATCCGACAACATATAACAACATGTCCAACAACATATTTCATCAAATCCAACATATCCAACAACATAGTTCAACAAAGTCCAACATATCCGTATATATACATATATATCCAGAAACAAGTTTCCAACAACATATCCATATAGACATATAATATACATATCCAAACAAGTTTTCATAAACAACAAGGAAGCAACAGAAGAATAGGACACTCCATCAATGCAAGCTTCCTCATCTAAAGCAAATCTGCAAATTGGGAAAGATGAAAGTTAGAACAAGAAGAAGAAGAAGAAGAAGAAGAAGAAGAAGACTAGCTAGAAGAAAAGGAAGAGGAGTAAAATAATAATAATAAGAAGAAGAATAAGAAGAAGAACTTCTTCTTATTTTCTTCCTATTCCTTCTTTTCTCCCTCTTCCTTGATTTTCTTCATCTTTTTATGTCATTTGTGGACTAAATAGGCTAAGGTAGGTAAAAATGCTAAGTGTGTAGGTCAATTTAGAGCTAATCTAGGTAAATAAGTCATTTTGGAGCGAACGTAGGTTAAATGGATCATTTTGGAGCTAACGTAGGTTAAATGGATCATATTGGAGCTAACCTAGGTAAACTTGGTCATTTTTGAGCTAACCTAGCTAATTAGGCCATTTTTTACCTAACTATGCTTATTGTGTCATTTTAGAGGACAACAAGCTAAGTATATGACATTTATGAGGTTAGCAAGGTTATTATGCCATTTACGAATAAAAACAAGAGGAGGAAAAGAAGAAGAAGAAGAAGAAGAAGAACTTCTTCTTCTTCTTTTCTTCCTATTCCTTCTTTTCCTCCTCTTCCTTGATTTTCTTCATCTTATTATGTCATTTGTGGACTAAATAGGCTAAATTATGTCATAAAAGGACTAAATAGGCTAAATAAGAAGAAAAATACCGTTATCATGAAGGTGAAGGAACGGTCAGGGCTGTGCCAGTGGCAAACGTACGTGAAGGACCGGTTGGGGTTCCGCCATTGCCAGACGCAGAAGGATTGGTCGATGCTTGTCGGCAGGCATGCTGCACCAAAGATCATTTCCAATAATGTCTCGTTTGCATGATGCAACTAAAATGTGAATACTAGTAACTAACAACCATTCAAATCAAACTCACCGTGGTCGCCGGAGCATTCTGGGGCATCGGCGGAGGGGTCTGACCATTTTTGTCGCACATGGTATGCACATTTGGTTCTCAAGAGTCAGTCATATTAGTTAGTAATGCGAACATTACATGCATGATTTGGCTAATATGCATGAGAAACGTACCACGAGGAGCTCGTATAGGGCCCAGTGAGACGCCTCATTCCGGTTCCTCTCCTCCTCCAACAGCTTAGCCGTCCTCTCCTCCATCTCCCTCTCCCTCTCCGCCGCCTCCCTTTTTGCCTCCTCCAAAAGCGCATGGGTGTTCAATCTCTCTTTCTCAACCAATGTCTGCAACACACCACTCCTTGTTATCATTGTAATCATCTACGGACGCACACACAATGTAAAGGTGAGAGTCTCCGTATAACTAACCGCCATGGCGAGCTCCGCATAGCAGCCTTCCTACCTCTCCCACTGCCACGTCCACCTCTAGCCGCCTTCTTCGTCCTCCCCTGACCTCTCCCATCCGAAGAAGAAGCACCCGCCGCTGATGTCTACATACTGTCTAGCAGCACTCTCCGGAGGGGCTAGGGTGGAATAATGGAACCACCCCTCCCAGTAGCGCTCGCAGGAGGCTCGGGGCGCTCTGGACCCTTGCCCGCCATCTTGTCAACACCTGCAATGACAAAAAATAAACAAAATTAGTACAACATAAAAAATTTGAATAACTGACATGAATAATATGTATATAATTTAAGTGTATCATCATCATAAACATAATAAAAAATTGGATACCTGACATGAATAAAATGTATATAATTTAAGTGTATCATCATCATGAACATAATAAAAAATTGAATACCTCACATTACTAATATTACTCTGAATCGTCTATATATGCTTCGTGATCATTAAATGCATCATCATCATCACTATCAGTGGCGTGTTCATCATCATCATAAATAAATGCATCAAGATGTGGAATGCCTCCTTTACGTAATCGTTCAAGCATTGACAGGTCATCTGCAGCAGTAACTTCTTCTTGTTCTGGCTCTTCTTGTTCCGGCTCAGGGGTGAAGTTGGATTCACTATCGTTGTCTACTTCAATGTTCTGGGGTGGAGTAGAGCGTTTATTGAAACTTTTCTTTGGAAAGACATGTTTCTTGGAAGAATTCTCCTTCGTCATATGTGTCTTGGTTAATGTGAGGTTCATAATCCTCTTCATTGGACATGTGGCGGCACTTCATAAACGACATCCCAACCACTGAGATTTGGATCACTTTGACAGGCCCACGGTAAATAGAAAACTTGGGTTGCCTGTTGAGCCATAATATACACATTGGGAACATCCAAATGGGTGCTTTGTTTGATTTCGACTAGCCCTATATGTTCATGAGTCCTTCTAGTCTCCCTCGGCTGGAACCAATAACATCTGAAGACTACGCCGTTTGGTGGGTTTTCACCATAGAATTGAAGTTCATAAATTGCTTCAACTCTTCCATAATACTCGATATCTCCTTCGCTGATAGCAGAGACACAACAATTTGTAGACTTTCAGTCGGCCATAGATAGCTCTTTGCCATAGGTACGAAAGCGATACCCGTTGATGTCGTATTTGTCAAATGAACGGACCTTATAGTCAAAACCATTAGCTACTTGTCTCAATTCGGCATCCATAATCTCTAAATTAGCCTACAAGTTTAACACGAAAGGATTGTTGCATTAGTCATAAATTAGCCAAAGAAATGAAATGGTCTAATGGAAATTACCGTTTTTGAACCAAGAGAGGAAACCGGGATATTTGCCTTCTTGCTTTGCCAGAAGCTCATACTCTTCGATGGAATCCTTTTGGATCACCGCTCCATACGAGAATATGGCGACGTATTGACTGCATCAAATATCCAGGAATAAGAGCAGTTCAAAGGAATTAGAAGTTGCAAAACAATGTACCGAGATCTTACTCGATGTATGGCTGCACTTCTGTTAGGTTGTTGAAGAGATACAACAAAATGGTACGCCATTCTTCAACATCGAACGAAACTGGTTTCCAACCACTGGCTGGTGCGAGATTCCCTTTGAATAGGCCGAGGTTGGATTGACCCTTTTTAGGGTCGTCAGCACTGTACCGAGGCTTCGGATTATGTAAATGACGATTTTTGGCTTCGTAGTGTGCTGTCATGAAGTTTGCCGCCTCCTCAGTGATGAATGCCTCGGCCATCGATGCTTCAATTCTATGTTTATTTTTACATATTGCTCGAAGCGTCTTCTGCATCCTCTCAGTTGAGTAGCACCAACAATTTTGCATGGACCCCCAATCTTGCCTCGATAGGGAGATGCCAAATCAAGTGTTGCATTGGATTAAAGAAGCTTGGTGGAAAGATCATCTCGAACTTGAAGATCAACTCCGGCGCCAACTATTCCATTTCTTCTAGGAGGCCAGGTGATGGGGTTATGTACCTAGGGTAGGGTCACGGACCTGTCCCAAGTAACTTACCCTAGGACATCCCTAGAAGAGGTCGCCTCCCAGTCGACCAACGAGGACTCACTCGACCAACGAGGACACACTCGACTGGCCTGAAGGACTCGACCACGAAGACTCACTCGACCACCAGGAGGTCAAGAGGCACTCTGCACCGCAACGGTCTGTAATTAAGTAGACTTTATGATAGTAAAGGCACTTTATGTGGGGCGTTACCAGTAACGCCCCAGACTTAACTCACCTTAAACCTTCTCCTACATGGGCTGGCTGGGGTCCTGGCGCACTCTATATAAGCCACCCCCCTCCACAGGCAGAAGGATTCGGCACCTTGTAATCTATACATTCATAATCCACTCGACCGCCTCCGGGCTCCGAGACGTAGGGCTGTTACTTCTTCCGAGAAGGGCCTGAACTCGTACATCTTTTGTGCTTACAACCTCTCCATAGCTAGGACCTTGCCTCTCCATACCTACCCCCCACTCTACTGTCAGGCTTAGAACCACGACAGTTGGCGCCCACCGTGGGGCGGGTGTTTTAGCGATTTTGTGGAGAAGTTGCGATTCTTCCGAGTATTTTCATCATGGTGTCTGCTGGAGTTTTGATCGAGGGTCAAGAGATCCGTCTCGGCACTCTCACCTTCATCGCCGACGACTCCGCATGGCTCCAAGAAGCTCCACTCGACGTAGATGCGCTCCCCGTCCGCGGTGCGACGCATTTTCGCGCATGTGTCCGCGGCGTTCTGCTGCGGCAACCATCAACCCAGTATCGGTCGGCTCCTCCGTCTTCCACCCTCCTAGTCTCCCGCCAGCGCAAGCGCTCAGGCCGGTCGAGGCTTCAGCGATGGGTGAGTCACGCGGTGGCTCGTCAGTCGACCACTACACAAGTTGCGGCAATCGAGCCCAATGAATCTGTCTACGGCTTGTTCGATCAGTCGACTGGCTCCGGAGAGACTGCATCTGAGTGCGGAAGCAGTGATCCAGCGGCGGAAATCTTGATGGTCGACGGGCCCCACAGCCCTCCTGGCTTCGCCCGCGGTGGTGGAGCAGGTGACGGCAGCGACCCTGCTCGAGGCTACGAAGAGTACCAGCCCGAGCCACTCGATTCTCTGCAAAGAGAAGAGCTTCGCCACAGGAACGAGGATCCCCTGCGTATTCCCATCGCAGGAGAAACCCCCGAGGCTCGTGCCTTGGAGGAGGCGCGTCTGGCCAATTTGGCCGAGCGCACTCGACTGGAGAACCTTCAGCGAGCACTCGACGAGCGCGCGCGGCAACGAGTTCCCGACACCAGTCGACGTCAACTCTTCCCGCCGACTCAGGTATATCGAACCCCAATTCAGAATTTAGCAGCTGCGACCCGTATAGCAGAGTCCATTCAGCCTTCGCAGTCAGAAGCTGGCAGAGGTTTGCTGCAGATCAGGGATCTACTCCGGGCAGCAGGAGATCAGAATTCAGCCGTGTCTCAGTCGCGCAACAGAATTCACAGTCGATCTGTCACTGTGAATACGGTTCAGTCGGCTCACAGCCCCAGATCGCCTCCGCGACGCGAAGGGCGTGAGTATCGGCGAGATCAATATGGCGACAGGCTCGACCGAGATGATAGGCGTCGAGTGCCCTATTCCCCTCCGAGGGGTGGGTCTTACGCTCCTCGGCAGCCAGATGATAGGCGTCAGTACAGTACAGGGCGTAGAGTTCCAGTTGACCCCAGGGAGCCAGGCTTCGACGCGCGATCCATTATCGTGCAAGGGTTGGTCGACCGGAACAGAGCCCATCGTGGTGCACTCGACAGAGAAGTGCCCACGAGCAGTCGAGTACATGTTTCTGGTCCTGAATGTTTCAGCAGAGCTATCAGAGCCGCTGTTATTCCCCCCAATTTCAGGTTGGCAACAGGAGTCAGCAAGTTCACTGGTGAGTCTAAGCCTGAAACTTGGCTTGAAGACTACCGAGTGGCAGTTCAGATCGGTGGTGGGAACGACGAGGTGGCCATGAAGCATTTGCCCCTCATATTGGAAGGTTCTGCCAGGGCATGGTTGACCCAATTACCTCCTAGCAGTATTTACACTTGGGAAGATCTGTCCCGAGTGTTCGTCAGAACGTTCGAAGGGACTTGCAAGCGACCAGCGGGATTGACAGAGTTGCAAGTCTGCGTGCAGAAAACCAATGAGACTCTCAGAGAGTATATTCAGAGGTGGATCACTTTGCACCACACTGTGGAAAATGTCTCTGACCATCAGGCAGTATGCGCCTTCAAAGATGGTGTCAAGAACAGAGAACTGAGCTTGAAATTTGGTCGAACCGGTGACATGACCTTGAGTCGGATGATGGAGATTGCTACCAAGTACGCCAACGGCGAAGAAGAAGACCGACTCCGAAGCGGCAAGCACAAGCCGAGTCAATCGGAAAAAGGAAATTCCAGTCGGAAACAGAAGCGGAAGGCTGAACCAGCAGCTCCTGGAGAGGCTCTGGCCGTGACTCAAGGAAAGTCTAAGGGGAAACCAAAAGGATCCTGGAACCCCAAGAAGGTGAAGGATAAAGAAGGGAACGACGTGATGGATATGCCGTGTCATATTCACACGAAGAAAGATGAAGAGGGGAATATCATTTACCCAAAGCACACCACTCGCCAATGTCGACTCCTGATCCAGCAGTTTCAGGGAAAACAGTCTAAGGACAAGGAGAAGGAGTCGGACAAAGCCGAAGACAAAGAGGACAGTGAGGGAGGATACCCGCATATCAACTCCACTCTGATGATCTTCGCAGATGTGGAAAGCAGAAGTCGACTGAAAGTAATTAACCGAGAGGTTAACATGGTTGCCCCAGTGAAGGCAAATTATCTGAAGTGGTCTCAAACACCCATCACATTCGACCAATCTGATCACCCAACTCATATTGCCACCCGTGGGAGGCAAGCTTTGGTGGTCGATCCAGTTGTCGAAGGCACTCGACTGACAAAGGTGCTGATGGACGGTGGAAGTGGGCTGAATCTGTTATATGCAGACACGCTGAAAGGTATGGGCATTCCGATGTCCCGATTGAGCACTAGTAACATGAGCTTCCATGGAGTTATACCAGGGAAGAAGGCTGAGTCTCTCGGCCAGATAGCTTTGGACGTAGTATTTGGCGATTCAAAGCATTTCCGCAAAGAAAAGTTGACGTTTGAGGTCGTGGATTTTCAAAGTGCATATCATGCCATTTTGGGGAGGCCAGCCTATGCACGGTTCATGGCTCGACCATGTTACGTGTACCTCAAATTGAAGATGCCCGGTCCCAAAGGTGTGATCACTGTCACCGGTGATAGGAAAAAGGCAGAGGAGTGCTTTCAGAAAGGCTCCAAAATTGCCGATTCCCAAGTGACAGCGGTCGAGTTCGAAGAATACAAGCAAAACGCAGATCCGAGTGACTTGCTGCGATCCAAGAAGCCCGCCACAGAATCTGCATTCCAGTCGTCCGGTGAGACGAAGCCTGTTCACATTCACCCGACCGACCCCGAAGCAGCTCCGACCCGCATCTCCACAACACTCGACCCAAAATAGGAAGAAGCGCTCATCCAGTTCCTCCGTGAGAACTGGGACATTTTTGCATGGAAGCCCGCTGACATGCCAGGTGTTCCCAGGGGACTGGCTGAGCATCGCTTAAGAGTCGACAAGTCTGCAAAGCCAGTCAAAGAACATCTTCGGCGGTCCGCCGTCCAGAAGAGAAAGGCCATCGGTGAAGAAGTGGCTCGACTGTTGGCGGCAGGATTTATCCGAGAGATATTCCACTCCGAGTGGCTCGCTAATGTCGTCATGGTTCCTAAGAAGGACAAGTCGCTCCGAATGTGCATTGATTTCAAGCACATCAACCGGGCCTGCCCGAAAGATCACTTTCCTCTCCCTCGCATAGATCAAATTGTTGACTCGACCGCGGGATGCGAGAGGTTGTCTTTTTTAGATGCTTACTCCGGGTACCACCAGATCCGTCTGTATGGGCCCGATGAAGTAAAAACAGCTTTCATCACTCCATTCGGGTGCTTCTGCTATATCACCATGCCATTCGGCCTCAAGAATGCCGGAGCCACGTTTATGCGAATGATTCAGAAGTGTCTACTCACTCAAATCAGTCGGAATGTGGAAGCTTATATGGATGATATTGTTGTCAAGTCACGAAAAGGTTCCGACCTGCTCGCCGACCTCGCCGAAACATTTGCCAACCTCAGAAGGTATGATATCAAGCTCAATCCATCAAAGTGCACATTTGGAGTTCCTGGTGGCAAGTTACTCGGTTTTCTCGTTTCCGAACGGGGAATCGACGCCAACCCAGAAAAGATTGGCACTATTCTCCGAATGAAACGCCCTGTGCGAGTGCACGATGTCCAGAAGCTTACTGGATGCTTGGCTGCATTAAGTCGATTCATCTCACGACTCGGTGAAAAGGCATTGCCTCTTTACCGACTGATGAAGAAGGCTGACAAGTTCGAGTGGACTCCAGAAGCTGATGCAGTGTTTGCCGAGCTAAAAGCTCTGCTCTCCACCCAGCCGGTGCTTGCTGCTCCAATCAGCAAAGAGCCTCTGTTGCTCTACATCGCAGCCACAGGACAAGTCGTCAGTACTGTGCTAACGGTCGAGCGGGAAGAAGAAGGAAAAGCTCTCAAAGTTCAGCGCCCAGTGTATTATTTGTCTGAAGTCTTGACTCCATCCAAGCAGCGATATCCTCATTATCAGAAGCTTGTGTATGGAATATACATGACCACAAAGAAGGTTGCTCATTATTTCTCTGACCATTCAATCACAGTCGTCAGCGACGCTCCACTATCAGAGATTTTGCACAACAGAGATGCAACTGGTCGAGTGGCCAAATGGGCGATTGAACTTCTTCCCCTTGATATCAAGTTTGAGGCAAAGAAAGCCATTAAGTCCCAGGCAATAGCAGATTTCCTCGCCGAGTGGATCGAACAGCAGCAGCCGACTGAAGTTCACTCGGAGCATTGGACCATGTTTTTCGATGGTTCTAAGATGTTGAATGGTTCCGGTGCTGGGGTTGTCCTGGTTTCCCCCAGAGGAGATAAGCTCAGATATGTGCTCCAGATTCACTTTGATTCCTCCAACAATGAGGCAGAATATGAGGCCCTCCTATATGGGTTGCGCATGGCCATTTCACTCGGCGTCCGTCGCCTAATGGTCTATGGTGACTCGGATTTGGTGGTCAATCAGGTGATGAAAGAGTGGGACGTGAGAAGCCCAGCCATGACTGGATACTGCAGTGCAGTGAGGAAGCTGGAGAAAAAGTTCAAGGGGTTGGAACTCCATCATATACCCCGACTGAAAAATCAAGCAGCTGATGATCTAGCAAAGATAGGTTCCAAGAGAGAAGCCATTCCGAGTGGTGTGTTCTTGGAGCATATACATACTCCGTCAGTCAAAGAAGATCCTTTCACCGAAGAAACTCCGCAGCCCAAGAGTGCCACAGATCCGACTGAAGTTGAAGTCCCAGCGGTGGTCGACTTGATCATGGAGGTTTTGGTAGTCATTCCCAACTGGACGATTCCGTATGTCGCATATATCTTGAGGAAAGAGCTTCCGAAGGATGAGGAAGAGGCTCGACAGATCGTCCGTCGATCTAAGGCCTTTACTGTCATCAAAGGACAATTATACAGAGAGAGCGCGACTGGAGTCGGTCAGAAGTGCATAACACCAGAAGAAGGTCGACTCATCCTCAACGATATTCACTCGGGGACCTGTGGTCATCATGCGTCCTCTCGGACCATCGTGGCCAAAGCATACTGAGCCGGATTTTACTGGCCCAAGGCGAATGAGATGGCAAAGGAGATAGTAGATAAGTGCGAAGGATGTCAGTTCTACTCGAATATATCGCACAAGCCTGCGTCAGCTTTGAAGACCATCCCACTCGTCTGGCCTTTTGCAGTTTGGGGGCTGGACATGATCGGTCCTTTGAGAACAGGACGAAGTGGCTTGACGCATGTACTGGTGGCAGTCGACAAGTTCACCAAGTGGATCGAAGCTAAACCAATCAAGAGCCTCGACACCGGTACTGCTGTTAGCTTCATCAGGGAACTAGTATTCAGATATGGAGTCCCGCACAGCATCATTACGGATAATGGGTCGAACTTTGACTCAGAGGAATTCAGAACCTTCTGCAACTCCCAGGGCACACGGGTCGACTACGCATCAGTCGCCCATCCGCAATCGAATGGACAAGCAGAGCGAGCTAATGGACTGATTCTCAAGGGACTGAAGCCGCGACTGATGCGTGATCTCAAACACGCGGCTGGAGCTTGGGTCGACGAACTTCCATCTGTACTCTGGGGACTGCGGACCACGCCCAATCGGTCGACCGGAAGAACTCCATTCTTCTTGGTCTATGGAGCTGAAGCAGTCTTGCCGAGTGATCTTCTCCACAATGCTCCTCGAGTCGAAATATACAACGAAGTAGAAGCTGAACAAGCACGGCAGGACGCAGTCGACCTTTTAGAGGAAGAAAGGGAGATGGCTCTGATCCGGTCGACCATCTACCAACAAGATCTGCGCCGTCTCCACGCCCGAAATGTGAGAGGTCGAGCCTTCCAGGAAGGGGATTTGGTTCTCTGAGTGGATCAGCACAAACCACACAAACTTGCTCCTTCTTGGGAAGGCCCTTTCATCGTCACCAAGGTTCTCCACAACGGGGCATACCGTCTTTACAACGTCGAGCATAATATCGACGAGCCCCGATCTTGGAACGCGGAGCTACTCCGCCCGTTTTACACTTAAGTTTTATCACTCGGATGAGTTGCAATAAAGAACTTCTGTAATTCATGGGTTTAGAAATAATTGTGTCAGCACTTTTTATTTTTGTCCACATAAAAACTCCCCCTCAGTGGGTGGCTTAGCCGCGAATCCGTTTCGCCTAAGTTTATAAAAATCCTACCGAGTGGTAAGCCAGCCTTCCACTCGGGGGCTTAGCCGCGAATCCGTTTCGCCTAAGTTTATCAAAATCCTACCGAGTGGTAAGCCAGCCTTCCACTCGGAGGCTTAGCTGCAGCCTCGTGCTCGCCTAAGTTATAAAAATCCTACCGAGTGAAGAGCAATCCTCTCACTCGGGGGCTTAGCTGCAGTCCAAGCACTCGCCTAAGTTTATCAAAATCCTACCGAGTGGTAAGCCAGCCTTCCACTCGGAGGCTTAGCTGCAGCCTCGTGCTCGCCTAAGTTATAAAAATCCTACCGAGTGAAGAGCAATCCTCTCACTCGGGGGCTTAGCTGCAGTCCAAGCACTCGCCTAAGTTTATCAAAATCCTACCGAGTGGTAAGCCAGCCTTCCACTCGGAGGCTTAGCTGCAGCCTCGTGCTCGCCTAAGTTATAAAAATCCTACCGAGTGAAGAGCAATCCTCTCACTCGGGGGCTTAGCTGCAGTCCAAGCACTCGCCTAAGTTTATCAAAATCCTACCGAGTGGTAAGCAAGCCTTCCACTCGGGGGCTTAGCTGCGGTCCAAGCACTCGCCTAAGTTTATCAAAATCCTACCGAGTGGTAAGCCAGCCTTCCACTCAGAGGCTTAGCTGCAGCCTCGTGCTCGCCTAAGTTATAAAAATCCTACCGAGTGAAGAGTGATCCTCTCACTCGGGGGCTTAGCTGCAGTCCAAGCACTCGCCTAAGTTTATCAAAATCCTACCGAGTGGTAAGCCAGCCTTCCACTCGGAGGCTTAGCTGCAGCCTCGTGCTCGCCTAAGTTATAAAAATCCTACCGAGTGGTAAGCAATCCTCTCACTCGGGGGCTTAGCTGCAGTCCAAGCACTCGCCTAAGTTATAAAAATCCTACCGAGTGAAGAGCAATCCTCTCACTCGGGGGCTTAGCTGCAGTCCGAGCACTCGCCTAAGTTACAAAAATCCTACCGAGTGAAGAGCGACCCTCTCACTCGGAGGCTTAGCTGCAGTCCAAGCGCTCGCCTAAGCACAGGCACCTTGCTTTGAACCTGCAAAGGACATTTTGAGCCGAAGGCAATCATATTCAAGCGTCAAATTCAAGTTTGAATCGATGTCTAAAGGAACCGAAAGTGCTCAGGCGTCAAGCCTGTTAAAGTTTGTCGGATACAATTCCACTCGGCATACCGAGGCAAATTTAAAAGAGTCGAGCCAGAAGAAGTTTTTTACCCCTCCTGTGGAGGGCTGGAAGGTGCAACAAATTCATCAAGGTCAATTCCGTCGGCGATCCGAGTGGCAGCTGCAAGGAAAGTCTCCATAAAGGACCTGAAGTCGTGCTTCTTGGTATTGGCCACCCGAAGAGCCGCCAGCTTCTCCTCTCGTGCATCTTTGCAGTGGACTCGGGCCAGACACAGAGCGACATCTGCACCACACCGAGCTGAGGACTTCTTCCATTCCTGCACTCGACCAGGGATCGTGTTCAAGCGGGCCATTAGTGACTCAAGGTCATTCTGAAGTGTCTCCTCAGGCCAGAGCGTCGAGTCGATGCGAGATGTGGCGGCCTTCAGCCTTGCGAGATAATCCACGACAGCTGCAACGCGAGACTCCAGTCGGAAAATATCCATGGCAACCTCGTCATTCACCGGAGAATTGACAGGGTCAAGGTTTGGCTCCAGTCGGCTGGTTTCTTCTTCAAAGTTTTGACAAAATTCTGCAAGGGTGATCACTAAGTCAAGGGGATAGTCGAATGGAAGAAGCCACAGTTGGAAATATTTGCCAAACATGGAGGTTTACCTTCGAGCATAAGAAACAGCTTCTTGGCAAAGCCACTCAGGAAGGCCTCCAGTTCAGTCTTCTTCTCAGTCAATTTGCTGACTTGGTCGGTCAAGGCAGCTTTGTCAGTTCTCAGTCGACTGACTTCTTTGTTGGCAATCCCAAGAGCAGTTTTCAGGTTGGTATTGTCTTGTTCGAGCTTGGTGACTGAAGCTAACTTCTCGTCAGCAAGCTTGATCTTCTCAGCTAGCTCAAGGTCTTTCTTCTGCTGGGCCTCCCTTACCTTACCTGCAAGACACAGCAAGATCAGATGTTGAAACAAGCAAGAGGAAAAGTAGTCGTCAAGGTCTCACCAAACATACCTTCAGTCTCCTCCTTTGCCTTTGTCAGCTTCTCCTGAACCAGCTTCAAGCTCAGCTCGACTTGAGTATGCTTCTGTTCCAGTTCTGAGTAGCGAGTCACAAGATCACAAGAGTTCTGCGAAGAACCAATCGACTAAATGTCAAAAATAATTCACTTCCGAGTGAAAAGGGAAAAACACACGTTTCTAAGACTACAGCCGAACACAAGCATTCGACCGTAGTCTCGGGGACTACACCCAGTGGGTGCACTCAGCGTGCCCCCACTAGTCCTGTTGAAGACAAAGTCGACCAGTCGACCTCAAAAAAAAAAAACAGTGTGCGAGACGCGTTCTCTAAGACTGTGATCAACTGCAAGCAGTCGACCACAGTCTCGGGGACTACACCCAGTGGGTGCACTCAACGTGCCCCCACCGGTTTGCGAAATCCAGTCGACCAGTCGACTGACAAAAAGATTGACATCATAAAGCCTAAGGCCGACTGCCAGCAGTCGACCTTAGCCTTGGGGACTACACCCAGCGGGTGCACTCAGCGTGCCCCCGCTGACACGGGGTTTATTCGACACACCCAGTGGGTGACTAATATAAATCCCGGAAAAGAAAAGTTTTTGGTAGCATATCCAACAGAGCAAGCAGCAGTCGACTGACCTGGACATTGCTTTGGAGGGCAGAGCTGGCGTCATAAGCTGCCTGGCTCGCATCCCGGATGGTCTTCAGCTGCTCCATCATGAGTCCCGCCTGGCGTATTGCCTCCTTCGCTGCGCCAGCTTGGTCCTCTGGGACGTGGTGAGTCGTGAAGAGGGAGGACGGCTGAGCACTCGTCAGTGGACTCGCGAAGGACACCGTGTGTCGAGTGGTGTTCCCTTCCTCCACAGTCAGAGTCTCAGGCGCCGTCGCATCCTGAGGCACCTTACTAGCGGGCGTTTTCCGACTCTTCCTGCGTGCCAGCAGTTCTTCATCCTCGTCGTCGTCAGGAAGATCGATAACAGTATGGGGCGGAACTGCGAAGAAGAATCAGGATCAGAAGTCGCGAGTTAATCGACTAAAAACGGTGTTAAGAATACAGTACCTGGGTTCGAAGTCGCCGCATCCTCCATCTCGTGGTCATCGGCCCGGGCCGAAGTCTCAGAGGTAGCAGCACTACAACTCCAAAGGATCAGTCGACTAACCTCAGCGTCGATCAAAGATAAAGTTCGCACAAGAATAAGAAAATATGAGCAACACAATTACCCTGAAATGGTGGGGATGGACACCTTCATCTTCGGCAGGAGCTTGGTCGGCTTCGATGAGGCCGCCCTGGGCTGCTTCGGCGCCTTTTCAGTCGGCGCCGGAGAGGTGGTCCGGGGGCGCTTGGTCGACTGGGTGGCGGTCGCAACCCCCTTACCACGTTCGGTCGAAGGGTCGTGGACAAGCTTCGACCGCCTTTCTGAGCGCGGTGGAACGACCTCCTCTTCCTCTTCTTCCTCGTCCTCGATGTCATCTTCATCACCTTCATCATCTTCATCGTCGTCATCATCCCCTACAGCATCCGAGTCCCATTCCTCCTCTTCCTGGCTCTCGCCCCCGCTCGCCTCGCCCCCGCTCGCCTCGCCCCCGCTCGCCTCGCCCTCCTCGGTCGAAGCTTGTGCCCCATTGGGCATCGAGTACAGCTCGGTGAAGGCCTAGCAGTCGCCCAAACAAGGATCAGTCGACCAGTCGACAGGGTTAGCAGAAATGAATACGACAAGGACACAATGGAAAGCAGAGCAAGTGTACCTTGTTTGGGATGCTGCTGTGGTCGAGTGGAGGAATCCTTCTGGCTCCGCGCGGGTTGTCCCTGTTTCCGGTAACGGCTGCCATCCATCTTTCCAGAGTGACATCGTCGACTTCTTCTGGATGGACTCTAGTCTCGTCTTCGGGCCCACAGTACAACCACATGCAGTGGCTCCTGAACTGGAGAGGCTGGATGCGACGCTTGAGGAAAACCTCCAGGAGGTCCATGCCTGTCACACCGTCCCGAACCAGCTGCACCACGCGCTCCATCAACATCTTCACGTCGGCTTTCTCCTCCGGAATCAGCTTCAGAGAGGAGGGCTTGTTCACTCGGTCCATGGTAAACGGAGGGAGTCCACTCGACTGCCCTGACGTCGACTGGACCTGGCAGTAGAACCAAGTCGACTGCCAGCCTCTGACGGACTCGGGGAAGGACATGGGCGGGAAGGTGCTATTATTCCTCACCTGAATTCCCAAGCCCCCACACATTTGGACGACTCGGGTCTTCTCGTCACCTGGGCTCGCCTTCTTCACGGTCTGAGAGCGACACGTGAAGATACGTTTGAACAAGCCCCAGTGCGGTCGACAGCCCAAGAAACCCTCACACATGGACACGAATGCAGCGAGATAGGCAATGGAGTTTGGAGTAAAGTGATGGAGCTGCGCTCCAAAGAAATTCAAGAAACCATGGAAGAAAATGCTTGGTGGCAAGGAAAACCCCCGATCGACATGAGTGGCCAGAAGCACACACTCACCCTCTTCTGGCTGTGGCTGCCACTCCTTCCCCGGCAACCTCGCAGCTCCGTGAGGGATCAAGCCCTCGTTGGCCATGTCGAGGAGGTCCTTCTCCGTGATGGTCGACTGGATCCAGTCGCCTTGGACCCAGCCTTTCGGCAGGCGGGATCTGGACGAGGATCCTCTGCGGCTGGTGGATCTCCCCTTCGCCTTCTCCGATGCCGATGCCTTCTTGGCACGCTCCAGCGCCGCCGTCTTCTCCTTGGCCATGGTCGCCGGTGAGATGCACGAAGGGAAGCGGTGCGGAGGCGAGAGCGGGCACGCTGAGCAGGGAGGAAGGGAGCAGAGGGAGAGAGGGAGAATGCTGAGGCGCAGCACAGAAATCCTCGCCGGGCACATTTATAAGGTCCCTTCCGAGTGGCTAACGTGTGGGCCCGGTCGATCTAATCATATCTGTGAGCAGTTATGAGGACTGGATACGTGGCGAAAAAGGCGGCGCGGAGATCGAGGCGTCTACGCCCCGTCCCATCCGAACGCCGCGGTCTGCCCCGCTTCGCGCGCGCCCCCAAATTTCGCACCCCGCAGAATCCGCGAACAACAAATCAGTCTGTCAGACGCGGTGATTCCGGCGATCCGTCGCTCGGAGATCGACGAAGCTCGAAAGATCACTCGACGCAAAAATAGAATGGATCGAGTCGACCGAAGACGAATTGCTCCCTGTCAACGAAGAGATTCTTTGATCCAGAACAGCGCACAACTAGAGCGCAAAGGTTAATCGGAAACGACATCAACTCCTTCTTCACTCAAAGCCTCAATCCATTCGGGGGCTAATGATGGGGTTATGTACCTAGGGTAGGGTCACGGACCTGTCCCAAGTAACTTACCCTAGGACATCCCTAGAAGAGGTCGCCTCCCAGTCGACCAACGAGGACTCACTCGACCAACGAGGACACACTCGACTGGCCTGAAGGACTCGACCACGAAGACTCACTCGACCACCAGGAGGTCAAGAGGCACTCTGCACCGCAACGGTCTGTAATTAAGTAGACTTTATGATAGTAAAGGCACTTTATGTGGGGCGTTACCAGTAACGCCCCAGACTTAACTCACCTTAAACCTTCTCCTACGTGGGCTGGCTGGGGTCCTGGCGCACTCTATATAAGCCACCCCCCTCCACAGGCAGAAGGGTTCGGCACCTTGTAATCTATACATTCATAATCCACTCGACCGCCTCCGGGCTCCGAGACGTAGGGCTGTTACTTCTTCCGAGAAGGGCCTGAACTCGTACATCTTTTGTGCTTACAACCTCTCCATAGCTAGGACCTTGCCTCTCCATACCTACCCCCACTCTACTGTCAGGCTTAGAACCACGACACCAGGTGATAATTCTTTCGCATAAAGAACACGGAAGAAATAGCTCAGCTCTGCCAGTACTAGCCATTCATCCTCAGGGATGAAGCCACGCAACATCACCGACATTATCCGCTCAATCCATATGTGCCAATCATGACTTTTTAGACCAAATATATTCAATTTTTCAAGACTTGCTCCCCTCTTTAGATTTGCTGCATACCCATCGGGGAACATCAACTGCATTTTCACCCACAAAATAATTTCACTCATAGCTAGCCTTCCAAGATTGAACCATGCCTTTGGCTTCATCCAGTTCCGCTTTCCTTTCAGTTCTTGCATGTTTTGTAACGATCTATCACATAGCTCCTATTGATCGACTCTAGCCTTAGTATTATCCTTTGATTTCCCCTCTATGTCGAACAATGTACCAAAAATGGCTTCGGCGATATTCTTTTCAGTATGCATCACATTGATGTTGAGTGGGCAAAGGAGGTCTTTGAAGTAAGGCAGATCCCAGAAGCATGTCTTGTGAGTCCAGGCGTGTTCCATATTATACCCCTTGAAATACCCTAGATGCTCTGGATCTTGCTCGAGAGCGTTTAACTGATCTAGGGTCTATTGGCCTATCAAGGTGGTGTAGAGTGTTTGACAACTCTACCTTTGATGAAGTTCTTCTTGTCTTTCCTAAACTTATGGCGAGGATCTAGAAACAATCTATGCAAGTCGAAGCAAGTATACTTGTGCCCTGCTGTCAGCCAACGAAACTCAAGAGCTCCCTTGCATGTGGGGCACGGGAACCTTCCATGCACACACCAGCCAACAAATAGCGCATACGCTGGCAAGTCATGCGTCGAGTACATGTACCAGCCACGCATTATGAAGTTCTGTTTGCTAAAGGCGTTGTATGTCTTGAACCCATTATCCCAACCTTCTTGCAATTCGTTCTTCAGCGGCTGCATGTACACATTCATATTCTTCCCTGGATAGTTGGGCCCTGGAATTATCAACATCTGGAAAATGTTCTTTCTTTGTATAATTTGCCCGGGGGGGGAGATTGAGTGGAATGACAAACACGGGCCAACAAATGTATTGGGCTGCCGTCTGACCAAACACACTGAACCCATCTGTGCTGACGGCAACTCGAGGATGCGTTGGATCTGCCTATTTTTCCTTATGTAATGCATCGAAGCGCTTCCACACGTCACCATCCGATGTGTGCACCATCATCACATTCCCATCTGCATCTAGTTCGGTTCTTTTGCCCATTTTGTGCCATGTCATATGTCTAGCTGTCTCTTTGACCATGAAAAGACGTTGAAGTCTTGGTACGATTGGCATATACCGAAGAACATTAACGGGTATTTTGGTCTGCTTCTTCTCACCCATACCTTTGTCTACCACAACATACCTGGAAGACTTGCAAATGGGACAATACTTCAAGTCCTCATACTGACGCCTAAATAAGACACATCCTTTCTCACAAGCATGTATCTTTTCATAGGGCATCTTAAGAGCACGGAGGATTTTGTCTGACTGGTACAGGTTTGCAGGTAGCACATGGCCTTTGGGTAGAAATCGTCCGAATACTGTCATCATCGCGTCGTAGCATTCTCTGCCCAAGTTGAATTGAGCCTTCAAAGCCATTATTTGTGAGATGGCATCCAGCTGACAAAGCTCAGTGTGCTCGTGGAGAGGATGTTTTGAGGACTCCAACATTTCAGTGAAGGCCTTTGCAGATTCCTCCATCTCCTTGTCCGAGTCCCGAGCATCGTCAAAGTCTTGCACCATGTCTTCCATCCCGGTACCATGCTCGTCGGTGCAACGACGAACCACCTCAGCTCTGGCATGTTGGGTAGACTCACCATGTAATGTCCAGACCGTGTAACCAGGCGTAAAACCAAACTTCTGCAGGTGTTTACTCATTTGAAGCTCGTCCTCCTCATTATAGTTGTCGCACCAGACATAGGGGCACCAGCTTAATTTCTGGCCATTTGCAAATGTGGCTCTAACAAACCCCTTGGTTTTTGTTAACCATTCCTCGGTCCAAACTTTCTGACTAGTGTAACCGGTGTACATCCACGCACGATCACTCATATTGACTTCCTACTGGACACACAAGAAATATATGCATAATTAAGCAAACCATATCCATCAGTTAATGGAGTTTGTCAGTTTTATTACGTCCATGCAACCTACACTCTAATAGGTAAAGATAGGTCCTAATCCCACCCAAGTATGTGTAGATTGGGTTCGTTTTCCCATGCTCTGCTCCGGATCCGACGCAAAATTTCTGCAGCACCTCCCCGATGTTCTCCTGATACACGTCTCGGCAATAAGCAGAGAGGATGTGTACCCAGAGAACAACAGGGAGGCACTGACGAAATTCTGCATCGGATCCAAAGCAGAGCATATGGGAAAACGAACCCAATCTACACATACTCGGGCTACCCATGGATAACGTTGGACAATTCGAAAAAATCACGATTATAAATATGCAAATGCATGCATATTTATAGATGTAACCCTTTCGAACGGGAGACGCATAGTGGTTACACATACTGATGATTGACACCTACAGGTAGCAAGTTTCATCGGCGCGGAGACCGGAACAGAGCAAATTAAGGGGGAAGGAGGAGATGTCATTTGTGCTCACCAACGAACACAGGGGCAGAACTCGTCGAACGCACGGGGAGGTCATCAAACACCACACCCTTACAGTGACGAAACAACTGCACATTTAAATACACCCGATCAACACAAATATATATGATGTTTTGCATAACAAAATTGAAAAATACACGACCTAACTCATAATTCACAAATATATGATCCCGTCGGCCTCTGGAAGGCCAAATAGCATCTTTTCTGGAGGTGTCGGGGGTCGGGGTGTCGTGGGTGTCGTGTCAGGTTCGGGGTGCCGTGTCAGGGTCGGGGTGTTGTTTC
>NC_057807.1:89023161-89026725 GCF_018294505.1 Triticum aestivum
GGTTGGTCGAGGCGACAGGGCGAGGGGCGGTGGGTGGGCGGGTGGCGGCGGGTGGCGGGGGCGGCGGCGGGTGGCGGTGGTCGTCGGGGAGGAGAGGATAGAAACAAAGAGAGAGAGAGAGAGAGTAGAGAGAGAGGGGGGGTGGGGCTCGGCCATTAGTTAGGTTAATTCTTTGTTGTCCGCCCTTCTTTGTCGTCTGCTTTTTTGCTCTTTGTCGTCTGCTAGCAGACGACAAAGAGGGGGGCCGTTAGGTTTTTTCTAAGCAGCTCGTTAGTGGGGCCCACCTCACTCTTTGTCGTCCGCTGGCTGACGACAAAGAATTGACTGATGGCAAAGACCTTCTTTGCCATCAGCCAGTTCTTTGCCGTCCGTTTTCTGTAAGCAGACGGCAAAGACCTTCTGTGCCGTCAGCCAGCAGACGGTAAACAATTGGCAGACGGCAAATAAGCTTATTCCAGTAGTGAGCGGAACCTATATGCTCATATTGGTTCCTACATATTCTACGAAGATCTTTATCGGTCAAACCGCATAACAACATACGTTGTTCCCTTTGTCATCGGTGTGTTACTTGCCCGAGATTCGATCGTCGGTATCATCATACCTAGTTCAATCTTGTTACCGACAAGTCTCTTTACTCGTTCTGTAATGCTTCATCCCGCAACTAACTCATTAGTCACATTGCTTGTAAGCACTACTGGGGAAAACCTTATCAGTAGCGTGGTTTTTTTCATACCAGTAGCGTGGGAGTCGGCGCTACTGCTATGGCGCTACAGCTAAATATTAGCAGTAGCGCATTTCTACCCCACGCTGCAGATATGCTAAGTACTAGTAGCGCTTCTTTCTACACACACGCTACTACTATCGTATGTACTAGTAGCGCCGCTTTCTCCACCCCACGCTACAGCTAATTAATTAGAAATCAAAAATAATAATATTCAAATGCAGTATTCATGGATGGTAATTCAGATGCATTTGCTTCACCAACAATGATTAGTAATAGCATCAACATAGCCTCTAATTCAGCATAGGAGTTGCAAGTAAGGGAAAATTACCACCGACACTACTAGCTAATAATCATCATAGCTAGTCATTACCACCAACATTGTCTAATCATCATAGCTACATAGTGTAGCACATCATCATCATCTTGAAATTCATTCTAGCTAGCTAATCACTCCTACTACTCTCTCTCTCTCTCTCAGGTAAAATAGCATAGAACATGTGGAGCGCTCCTGATTCATCATATTGAAGCATGCAAATGAACCTGTCTCCTAATTGTGGGCTACGCTTCTGATTGCTGCCCCTAGTACTTCTCTGCGATCCTTCACAATTTTGTTCCAGTCTTTGACTATTAAGACTTGCTCGCTTCTAGAAATCCTGAATGCACTCATGTGCAATGTAGGAAGTCTTGGTCGTATGCTAACCATGGACATGCGACCTTCAGCTTCTAA
The DNA here is from genome assembly GCF_018294505.1 of Triticum aestivum. Lineage (NCBI taxonomy): Eukaryota > Viridiplantae > Streptophyta > Magnoliopsida > Poales > Poaceae > Triticum > Triticum aestivum. The sequence goes on from NC_057807.1 coordinate 89,024,613, forward strand.
CCGCTGAGGCACAACTATCATCGGGAGTCCATGTTGAAGAATATCATAGTAACATACTTAGCAATGAAGTTTAGCTTAATAATTAATGTATGCAAAAGATGCACTGAGGACAAACAGTAAAAATCTTACCATCTTTCCTAAATAGATGTGACCGTAGTTCAGTACGAACACTATTGGTCACATGTTTTGAGTACTAACATTTCTAAGTCCAGGAAAATAATTTTTCTTGACAGTATGAAGATCCTCCAGCCATGAAACATAATGACTTGTCTCCTCGCAGTTTAGTTCAGCCCCGGGACAGTAGTAGGTCATGTCTACCAAGCGCCGGACATGTTTGCTTGAATGGAAATAAGCTGTCAACTATTTTTGAATAAACAATATCCAAGACATAAATATGGTTGAGAAACTTACATAAAGGTAGAACTGGAGGTGTCTGTACATCGACCCAGATGTCGATATTATCTTCAATATCATCTTCCGGACGAATATCAAAGGTGATAAGCATATCAGGCTCAAATGCATAAGCCTTGCATAGTGCTCTCCATTGTTTGCATTCAAAATGGGTGTAGGTGTCTGTATTGTATAATTTTGCGAGAAAACTATAACCGTGCTCGGTCCTCAAGTTAACTCTTTTTACCTCCATAGTTTCCATAGTACTGAAACCAATCTTATCCAAGACATATATTCTTGCATGGCAGGGGATACGCTAGTAGAATAGTAAAAATAAATAAATTATAAGTTGAAGCAAAAGAAGCAGAAGTCATGCTTAATTACGAAAAAAGACTTGTCGTTGTGACTTACCGTATGCACTTTGAAGTTCTCATCCAGCTTGATGTTGAAGCGCCTACCACCAACTAGGTGAGGCCTGTCGCACTGGCCGCGCTCGTCTTTGCAGTATTCGCACATACCGAATTCCCTTTCGCTATCGTCGTCAGACATTTCCTATGTTCGTATAGTTGAAACAGACATGCATTCAATAAGCAAAACTAAATCATAAAACAAATTGGTATTCAAATTAGCATGCATTCAATAAGAAAACTAAACCATCTCTTGCGTCCGTACATCGTCGAATATTATCACTAATACATCTTGAATTGTATCATACATATAACATCACTAATACAGCTAGAACCCTAGCGAACCATGGGTATCGGCGCAGGCAGTGGACACCCAAAGAGAAGGAACCATCACAGGATCATAGCTCCAGTGAGATCCCTAAAGAATCATCCATTACTGTCGGACCTGCCCTCCAACGCAACCATGTAGCGACGGACGTGCTCATCCTCCTCGCTGACACGGTGAGATACCACCTCTGCGGTGGACGAAGGCCTTCCTACCATCACTGGCCCACGCGACCGCCACCAAATAAAGTCCAGGTCGACGACGGGATGCCTCCTCACCAAGCTGCGCGCCCAGGAAGGTAGCACCTCCCAGTACCAGCCAGGCGGAGCCCAGTCCCAGACATGGCCCCTATAATCAAGCAAGCCTCCTCCGCCGAGTCGATGACGAGGATGCGGGACAGGCATCGTCGACGTCGAGAACAAATGCTTAATTATGAAAACAAAATTAATAAACACTTATCAAAATTCGGCATGACCTTTGCTAAAAACAGGACATATCGAGTGCCTGAAATTTGCCATAACGTAAAAATATGGCAAAACATAGGCCACTCGGAAAAATACGACATGTCCAAAATGTGACATGTTCAAAATATGACATGTCCACTGCAAATTTGCATATAACAGGAAAAATTACTTTAACTAAAAAATAACAACAATTGCTTTAACTAAATAAATACCTAGAATTTGTTAGCTACACCTAAAACAACTAAAACACTTAGAATTATGTTAAATACAACTAAAATGCCTAGATAAATTTCTGTCCTAATTTAAAAACCTAGATAAATGTTTGTCCTAATTTTAAAACCTAGCTAATTTAAAAACCTAGGGTTCATACAAATTAACTAGGGTTCATACTACCTAATCTGTCCTAGCTAGGGTTCGATCATAACCTACATTATTCTAAGAACCTACATTTTTTCAACTATATGGGATTCAAAATAACTACTCTCTAATAATTATAACTAGGGAGGGAGGGAGGAGGATGAGGAAGG
>NC_057807.1:89026924-89031969 GCF_018294505.1 Triticum aestivum
AGGAAGGAGGGAGGAGTACCTCTCGGTTGAAGAGGGCCGACGCGAGGGGCGGGGGAGGGGGAGGATGGCCGGCGCGGGGGAGGGCGGCCGGCAGCGGAGGAGGGCCGGCGCGGGGGAGGGCGGCCGGCGTAGGACACAGGGGCGGCAGCCAGAGCGGGGGATTGAGGGGCGCGTGAGTGTGAGCGTGTGAGTGTGAGAGTGAGTGAGAGACAGGAGGGGTGCGCGCGGGCCGGAGGGAGGAAGCAAAGGTGGGCTTAGCAGCAACGTGGGGGAGGAGGCCCATCACTATAGCTAAAGCTGCAACAGGGGTTCGAGTGTGTGGCCCATTAACAGTAGCGCTGGCATGGAAAACACACGCTACTGCTAACGTGCGCTTGCAGTGCTGGTTTTGGCCGACGCTACTGCTAAGTAGCAGTAACATGGGGTATATAACCAACGCTACTGCTAAATGTCTACCTGTAAGCATTTTCCTAGTAGTGAAGGCTTATAGTGATGAGCATTACCGAGAGGGCCCAGAGATACCTCTCCGAAACACGGAGTGACAAATCCTAATCTCGATCTATGCCAACCCAACAAACACCTTCGGAGACACCTGTAGAGCATCTTTATAATCACCCAGTTACGTTGTGACGTTTGATAGCACACAAGGTGTTCCTCCAGTATTCGAGAGTTGCATAATCTCATAGTCTAAGGAACATGTATAAGTCATGAAGAAAGCAGTAACAATGAAACTGTAACGATCATAATGCTAAGCTAACGGATGGGTCATGTCCATTACATCATTCTCCTAATGATGTGATCCCGTTCATCAAATGACAACACATGTCTATGGTTAGGAAACATAACCATCTTTGATTAACGAGCTAGTCAAGTAGAGGCATACTAAGGTTACTATTTTTTGTCTATGTATTCACACATGTACTATGTTTTCGGTTAATACAATTCTAGCATAAATAATTAACATTTATCATGAAATAAGGAAATAAATAATAACTTTATTATTGCCTCTAGGGCACATTTCCTTCACCGTCGTGGACGATGGATCCCTCCCGCGTGCCGACGGTGTTGCTGTCCTAGTCTTGGCTTCTCTTCTTCGTTGTGCAGGCCATACTTCATGGTGCCGTGGTGAGACAACATGGGAAACTTCATGACCGTGTTGGCGCAGGGTGGTGGTCGGTTTGGTGGCGAGCTCCTGAGTGCCTGAGGTGAAGGTTGGGATCGGGAGAAATCCCTGGTTGCTTGGCCGACACCGACGCGGTGGCGCCTGAGGGTGCCACCGGATCTTCCTGGAGGGCGTCAGGGCTACCCTTCCTCTCTCCTCGCCGCGTACTGGGGGAAACCCTTGACAACAACATCGTCATCGTCGCGTCCCTTCTTGGAGGTGTTGTTTGGTACCGGCGCTTCGGAGTCTCGGAGCTTGGTGGGTGATCTTCGGTGGACGCAGCGGTCGCAAGGCTTTGCCGTTTTTGTCGATCCGCCGTTATCGACATCTTTTTCTTTTGTATTTTCTCTTTCATTTCTTTTGGGCGTGACTGTGTTGCTTCCGTCTCAGCACCTATCGTTGGTTGTCTCGGATAGTTGCTTTGTAATACAAAACGGGGGGAAACCATTTTTCGTTGATGGGCAGGACCAGATAACGGATTGGAGATGCCATGTGTGTGTATGTGTCTTTGCGAGCGTGTGAGTCCGTGTGCGTGTTGAGAAGTCCAAATTAAATTTCATTTGCATATTCGTGCTTCTAGTGACGATCGAGGGCTTTCAAATGAGATCCAATTTAAATACGATTTGACGAATTTAACAAATTTCATTAAGTTTATACTTTTGAAAATTGGCACTGTGCCTTTATGTGGCCTCCAACAACTTAGCGATCGCGAGGCAATCGGATGGTCAGCGCGGTTGGACAGCTGCGTGCTCCCGCACCTGTGTGCCATGCGAATTTCTGCAACTAGTTTGTTGTATGAAAGTTACACTATTAATGTTTTGATGATCTAGCATTGATTAATCAGGACCAGTGGATCTGCTGGCCGAAAGCCCTCTAATTCAAAGGTATCCAAAGGTGGTGCGCTCTCGATCAGGATAGTCCAACGAACAAGAGGCTTCCAATCGAGGAGGCTTTGGCCTAGGGATGGCAGTTTTTCCCATGGGTATGGGTACCCGCGGGTACCCATTAGTAGAAAAAGGACCTAAGATAAGACACATTAGTGCCGGTTCGATTTCGGCCCGGTACTAATGATACCATTAGTACCAGTTCGAACGGCTATGCATTAATGCCGGTTCGTTTTGACCCTTTAGTACCGGTTCATGCCACGAACCGGTACTAAAGGGTGGCGGCAGACTGGCTTCAGGCCGGGGCCCCGCGATCACCTTTAGTACTGGTTCGTGGCACAAACCGGTACTAAAGGGCTAACCTTTAGTACCGGTTTGTGCCACGAACCGGTACTAAAGGGGTTTGACCTATAGTCCCAGTTGGAGACACAAACCGGGACTATAGGGCAATTTTCAAACTCTATCCCCCCCCCCCCGGTGTGTATCGCCATTTCAGTTTTAAAAAATACAAAAGAAAATGATAAAAATTCAAAAAATAAAATTCTTCGAGATGTAGTTATATTACTACATCTACTAGTTAGAAAATTTAAAAACTTAAATTTGGACATGTTTTGCAAAAAGTGTAGGGAAAATGTAAAACGGCTATAACTTTTGCATACGATTTCGGAAAAAATGTATAATATATCAAAAAATTCAGCACGAAAATCCCCATCCAATTTTGACAGCCTACGGCCTGTTTGCAATTTTTTAGAATCCTCAAATTCCAAAAGGAAAAAAAGATATGCTCAAATTTCAGTTTTTTTTAATTTTGGTTAAATCTGGTCAAACTAATTATTCAAGAAGTATTAATGTTGCTACATAATTATTCAAGAATATTAGTGTTACTAAATAATTATTTCAAAATTTTGAATTTTGCTCAAATCTGGTCAAACTATGATCAAATCTGGTCAAACTATGGTCAAACTTATTCAAGAAATATTAGTGCTACTAACTGTTTTTTAGAATAATAGTTCCAAACTCAAATGGTAAAATGTGTGACCTAATGCTCAAGCTAAACTGCTGAGGGTTAATAGGATTGACAGCTTACATTTGTTAGGAAAACAACAAGTGCAGACTTGGAAAGTACCGGGAATAGAACTTCGAAGTTAAGCGTGCTCAGGCTGGGGAGTGACAGGATGGGTGACCGGCCGAGAAGTTAGGCGATTTGGAATAAGTGATCCACACTTGAGCAGTTAAGAGGGGTGATTAGAGACTAAATCATCAAATAATTCAGAAAATTGAAAATTAAAAAAAAACAAATTGAAAATTGAAAATACAAAATTTTCAAAAAAAATCAAAAAAAAATATATCTTTAGTATCGGTTGGTAACACCAACCGATACTAAAGGTCCTCCATACCACGACGCGAGCTCACGCCACGTGGTGGGCCTTTAGTGGCGGTTCGTGCCGAACCGATACTAAAGGGGGGGGCCTTTAGTCTCCACCCTTTAGTGCCGGTTGCAGAACCGGCACTAAAGGCCCTTACGAACCGGTTTTAAAGCTTCGTTTTCTACTAGTGACCCTACCCGAAAATAATAGGCATGGGTGAGAGTTGGCAAGATTTTGTACCCATGGGTAATGGGTATCCATACCCGTAAAATGTATGGGTAGGGCACGGGTATGAAATTGCGCCCATGGGTAACCCACAGGATACCCAAAATTATTAATAAATGAAAATAACTCGTATGACATGTGGAATCAGCATCAAACTCCTTTGGCCCAACCCTAAATTCCTTATTCCCTAAACCAGTCATAGCTCTATAGGCCCGCAATCGCTAGCTCACCACTCCTCCGACGTCCTATATGACTCATCGAAACAATGAAATCATGACTCACCACCACCAGATTCTTGTACAACTCTCGATCATGCGATCCCTAGTTTTGATTCCCGCCTCCCACAACATCGGAACTCCACCAATTGTTGCTCTTACTCCCTTGTTGTGTCCAAGATGTCAACCACCAGAGGATGTTGCATCGTTGCTAGACTGCTTGCCCAATATTACTTTAATTTTGGGCTCATTTCTCTACCTTTTCAAAATGTAAATGCTATATATTCTACCCATTGGATACCCATTGGGTAAAGGATACCCAATGGATATGGGTATGGGTGTCAATTTGTGCCCATGGATTTTGAAATTGATGGGTATAGAAAGTTTTTGTGGGTATGGGTTTGGGTAGAAGGACTCGGGGGACGCGTGTCCCGGGGGCGATCCGGCACCCTGGGCAGACCTGGAGAGCACGGGTGCTCCAGCCCTAGAAGCACCCGACGCGGGCGTGAGCAAGCCCGAAGAGGTGCGTGTGGCGGCCATGGATCCTGAGGACGAGGGGTGGCCGTCCGCGGCGGCCGGAGCGGGGACGCGGCACCGAAGCGGAGGGGGCAAACCATCGGAGGAGGACGCGACGGCCCGGGGGAGGGAGCAAGACTTGGCCTTGCGGCCAAAGAATCGACAGCGATGGCAGCGAATATCCTTCCTGAAGTCGGAGAGGGGGTGACCTGAGCCCAAGCACCGGGGGCAGTCACCCTCGTGGAGCCAAGATGGCCTGGGGCGGGGCCGCACGTCCGGGCCACGCCGGCGGCTGTCCTGCGCGCGCGGTCGGGGCCGCTTGCGGCTCGCCACCACCTGCCAAGGCACTCGCGCATCCACCTCCTCCAAAGGCATCCGGCAAATCTCGAAGCAGAGAGGTGGGCGTGGGGCAGGCGACCGAGCCGGGCCTGTCGGCGACGGCGCAGGGGAAGGAGAACGGGAGGGGGCGGGCGCCCGGGGTGGCGATGGCGGGCAGCAGAGGACCTGGCGGTAGGTGGGCGATGACCTGGCGGAAGAGGGGCTCGACTCGAGCCATCTGTCCTCGCGGGAGCGCCCGACGGCGGCGGAGGGTGGGGGAGACGAGGCCATGGCCGAGACCGCGGGCTGGGCGGCGCGGCCAGGGCGACCGACGCCGAGGAGAATGGACGCCGGGGCC